>NC_090743.1:26501150-26578650 GCF_036898095.1 Palaemon carinicauda
ATAGAAACTTATATGATGTCTGGCAACTATTTTTCTGAAGGTAGCTTGATGTTAGAAAACTGGTTTTCCTATCAGTGCGCTTCGGGCGTTCATGCGGAAGTGGTTGTTTGTTGTTCCTTTTGTAATGAACGGTCTAAAGAGGAAGGTTATTTCTTTAGATGAAATAAATGATATTCTTGTTGAGGAATTTGATAATGATAACCTGTTTGATAATGAGAGCACTAGTTCTGAATCCTCCAGTGATGAGTATATTGAAGAAAAGTTTTCTTTCGATGCCGAAAGCGAAAATGATTTTTCATTAACGTATGACTGGACAACGAGATTTCACAAAACTATATAAAAAGAGAGAGAGAGAGAGAGAGAGAGAGAGAGAGAGAGAGAGAGAGAGAGAGAGAGAGAGAGAGAGAGAGAGCCTTATTGCCTTATTGCCTTATTTTTTGTTTGGGTTCCCCCAGGTCCCTCAGTGTGAGGCACCTCGTATATCCACCAGAGAGTTGCTAATACATCTTCCAGTGTATTTTGCATCTTCCAGTCTTGGATGGTCTGGGATGCATCTTAGGTATTTATCGAGCTGCTTTTTAAACGCATCTACGCTCACTCCTGATATGTTTCTTAGATGAGCTGGCAGCACATTAAATAGTCGCTGCATTATCGATGCTGGTGCGTTGTGGATTAATGTCCTGTGCGCCTTTCTCAGTTTTCCTGGAATGCTTTTTGGCACTATTAATCTACCTCGGCTTGACCTTTCTGATACTTTTAAGCTCCATGATGTTTTCAGCAATTCCTTCTATTTGCTTCCATGCTTGTATTATCATGTAGCGTTCTCTTCTCCTTTCTAGACTGTATAGTTTTAAAAATTGCAGTCTTTCCCAGTAATCAAGGTCCTTAACTTCTTCTATTCTAGCAGTATAGGACCTTTGTACACTCTCTATTTGCGCAATATCCTTTTGGTAGTGTGGGTACCATATCACATTGGCAGTACTCGAGTGTACTACGCACATAAGTTTTGTAAAGCATAATCATGTGTTCAGCTTTTCTTGTTTTAAAGTGTCTGAATAACATTCCCATTTTTGCTTTACATTTAGCCAACAGTGTTGCTATTTGGTCGTTGCATAACATATTCCTATTTAAAATTACACCAAGGTCTTTAATTGCTTCCTTGTTTGTGATTGTCTCATTATTAGGTCCCTTGTATACATACACCATTCCTTCTCTGTTTCCATAATTTATTGATTCAAATTTATCGGAGTTAAATACCATCCTATTTATCTCCGCCCATTCATATATTTTGTTTAGATCTCTTTGTAGTGAGTTCCTATCTTCATCACAAGTAATTTCTCTACTTATTCTTGTGTCATCGGCGAAACTTCTCACTACGGAGTTTTCAACATCACAGTCTATGTCTGAGATCATAATAACAAATAGCAGTGCAGCTAATACCGTACCTTGGGGCACACCAGATATTACCTGGGCTTCATCTGATTTCTCGTCATTTGCAACCACTATCTGTTTTCTGTTTTGCAGGAATTCTTTTACCCATTTTCCTATCTTTCCCACAATATTATGCTTTCTCATTTTTTTTCTCCAATATGTTATGGTCTATACCTTGTCAAAGGCTTTTGCAAAATCTAGATAGATCACATCTGTGTCTTTTTCATATATCATATTATTGTATATGTTTTCATAGTGAGCTATCAGTTGGGTCTGTGTACTTTTTCCAGGTACGAAACCGTGTTGACCCATATTAAACAAATTATTTTTGACCAAATGGTTCATTATTTTCTTTTTTATTACCCTCTCATACACTTTCATAATATGTGATGTTAGACTAACAGGTCTATAATTGCTTGCCTCTAGTCTTGATCCACTTTTGAAGATAGGGGTTATATAAGCTAAGAGAGAGAGAGAGAGAGAGAGAGAGAGAGAGAGAGAGAGACTTATCCCTTTGCTTTTGTTGCTTATCCAGGCGCAAGATTTACGATTGAAGATAAAGAGAACCCATTAGAATATTCAGTATTATGTAGCCATTTGAAATGAAATAATAGTAGTATTAATTGTTTTTTTTACTCTACCATTTAATTAATATCCCTACTTTTAACTATAAATACGAATTATAAGCATAAAGAAATGATATTAACTTTGAAAAATTATCATTAGTGAAATGACCGCTCAGGGCAAAAAAAATGCGTGACGGTACGTTAGCGGCAACCTGGTCCAGGGGGGACGCTTAACAGGTTAAAGGCACTTCACTTCCTCATTAAATTCTCCCCTTAACAACCTGACCCCCTCTAACTCGCATGCATTTAAAATTTTTCTTCACCCAAATGATGATTACATACCTCATACACCTCTACTACTCGCTAATATGTCTTTCCCTCCTACAACTAAGGACACTCGTTTTTTAAAACCATATGTATCCAACAATAAAACCCCTTTCCAAACATAATTTCACAGTTCTCTATACTGTACTGTATTCTCCTTCATTCAAGAAACTCCATTACTGACAACATTATCATCTTTTCCTCTGTCAGACATTTACACTTAAATTTCACATTCTCCTATCCGAGTCCAACAGATTAGTTTTACTTAATTCCATTCCTGACTATATAAGCTCATTATTACAAGGATTTTTTGTTCTTGCCACTCACTCACTGCTAAAAACCTTAAATAACAATTATGTACACTTTCCCCAACCTCAAGAAACTTTTTGGGCACCCAAAAGCCACCCATACCATTACCCTAAATCTGCCACTTGATCCTGACACAATCACTACCGCCCTTCCTAAACCTATATACTTATAATAGTCAATACATTCCTATATATGGATTGGACCCAGGACTCATGAGTTTATGTTAAGAGGCAATTCGAAATGAGGTACCAAAGTAATAAAAGATGGAACCCAAGTATTTACAAAGTAGCCCAGGAGCTACTGTACAAGCGGCAAACCTTCCATCTATATCAACAAGTCTTGCCTAATTTCCCAAGCCAACAGTGACTTGAGTAATATTATTTCATTTGAATTACCCCTACAGAAAGGCTGTGTGTGAAATGGATAGATTTCTACCTGTAGACCTAAGTGGTATTTTTCCTTTGTTTATTATAAGACTCCAGTTTTCTTAGCTCCAACGTTATCTGTCACTTTGCATAAGTTAGCAAGAAGAGGAGCTTTTAGCACTTGTTGGAGAATTAGTAATGTAACTCCAATATGTAAATGTGTTTGTGGTAGCTCAAGCCCAACTGATTACTGCCCAATTTCCATAACTCCCATATTATCTTAAGTTTTTTAATGTCTATTGGCAAAACGTCTTAATAGGTTTGCTGAAGGTAATCATCTGTTCCCTAGTTTCCATTTGGGTTTTTCTAAAGGCATTGGAGCATGTGATACCCTTCTTACAATCTCCAATGCTGTACAGAAATCCCTTGATTGTGGTCAGGAACTTTGTGTGATTGGCCTTGATCTTAGTGATGTCTTTGACCTTGTTAATCATGAGGTCCTTGTTTTTAAACTGAAACAGTTGGGAGTGGGTGTGTCGTTTCTTAGCATTATCATTCTAGGTAATAGATTGCAAAGTAGTTGTTGATGGGCACCATAGTGAGTATAAGAATGTGATATCTGGTGTTCCTCAGAGTATGTTCTTGGCCCATTACTTTTCATACTATATACACATGACATGTGGTTTGGCCTAGAAAACAAGCTCGTTGCATATGCAGATGATGCTACTCTCTTTGCATCAATTCCATCTCCTAAATGTAGATCTGGGGTTGCTGAATCCCTTTATAGTGATCTAGCTAAAATTAGTGCATGGTGCAAATTATGGGGCATGAAGTTGAATCCTAACAAAACTCAAAGTATGATTGTAAGCAGGTCTTAGACAGTGGTTCCTCAACATCCAGATCACAGCATTGATAATGTTTCTTTAACTTTGCATGACTTAAAATTTTATGAGTGATTCTCAAGAGAAAATTTACTTTTGAGAAACATTAGGTCTGGGTCTTCTTCAATTGCACAATAAATTGACTTATTGAGACAATCTTTAAAGATTTTTGGCTATTAATCTATTCTAAAGTGGTGTTTTAATTCTTTAATTCTACATTGTTTTGAGTATTGTTCTCCTGTCTGGTCTTCAGCTGCTGATTCTCATCTTAATTTGTTGGACAAGCAAGAACTTACAGTCCATTTAATTTCTTATTCCTAATCTAAATATTAATCTCTGGCACTGTCATTCAATTAGCTCATTATGAAAGTTGCATAAGATTTTTCATAATTCTGATCATCGTTTACATTTAGATCTTCCCGGACAGTTCCATCCAGTTCGTAATAATAGGCATGCAGTTAATGCTGAAAGTCAGGCCTTCTCCACCATGAGGCTCAATACTACACAGTATTCTGGAAGTTTTATTCCAGCTGTGACCAAGTTGTGGAATGATCTTCCTAATTGGATAGTTGAATTGGTAGAACTTCAAAAGTTCAAAATTGCAGCAAAAGTTTTTATGTTGAACAGGCTGACTTGAGTCTTTTTATAGTTATATATGGAATATCTGTTTTGATGCTGTTACTGTTTTGAAAATATTTTTTATTTTATTTGTTCATTATTTCTCATACTGTTTATTTATTTCCCTTCCTCCCTGGGTTATTTTTCCCTCTTGGAGCCCTTGGGCTTATGACATCTTGCTTTTCCACCTAGGGTTGTAGCTTAGCTAGTATTGATAATAATAATAGTCACACAAGGTTTAAACCTACGACTCTTGGGTGAAAGGCAAGGAATGCTACCAAATAAGCCCCAAAGATCATCATAAAGATGTAACCTAAAATCATATGCACATAAAAGTTGAAAGCTAAAATCTTATGCACATAAAAGTTGAAAGCTAGAATCTCATGCATATGATGAAACCTAAAATTTTATGCAATACATGAGGCATTACCTTGCTTACCAGTGAGTTTTGCCAATGACTCAGGTGAGAATATTTTATTAAAATTAGCCCTTATAAATTGATTAGAAATCTATTTCACTATTCTTGAGTTAGTTTCCCTTTCTCACCATTATTACCCCATACAATATCATTAAGAAGTTTATAGATATATGAAGTCAATAAAAATTATTTCAAATTATATCAAAACTGGATCAAGACATGGGAGTAAAAAAAACTTGCTTAGTAATATGGCTGTGGACAAAGGGCTACTACAAAGAAACCTTATCAATATCCGCAGAGCTCTACACAAGAAACACTGTACAGTATATGGTGTCCCAAATAGGAGTAAAATATCTACATAGGCTTGAAACTTTTACAAATAAAACTTTGTGAAAACTAAGTTCACACCAACAAAACTGCTAAACATAACCTACTGAAAATTTTATATTAATTTTGCACCAAGATAAAAAAAATGATAAAAAACAATGAAAATTATATCAATTACCTTATCTTTATAAGTAGGTGGAAATCGAGAAACTGGATTCTTATCTGGTAGACTAATCATTACTCCAAGGACATCCCCCTCTGAAAACCCACAATCTGCATAGTGTTTTCCACGGGATTCATGAAACACAGTGCCTTTCCTGAAAGTCAAAATTACAGTTTTAAACAAACTTTAAATTGAAAACTTTTCCTCAACATGACCATACATCACATAATAAACCTCTCTTTTTTTTCTTTTTTTTTAACAATCTCATTATCAACACAACTTTCATCCAATACAAATATATCAAATCTTATTAATTTGTATTTTTCCTAGCATTCTTACCACGGACTACTCTCTCAGGAGTTACTCTTTTAGTTTAAACTTGCGACCAGAAAATTTTTCCCCCAACCAGGACTCCATTCCAGGTGAGAGGCCTCAGGCCGGTAATATGCCCCAGGGTATGTTCCCTGCGCAAAGCAACCTTCCACTGTCTTTGACCCACAATGCACCAAGAAGGCGGCCGTGTCAGGCCTGATAAGGACAGGGCAAAAGTCGCCATTCGTACTCAATCCAGGTGCCATCGTTGTCTCAGTGCCAACTTCCAAGAACTAGCGGGGTAGGTAGGGTGGGACATACCTTCGAGAGTAGTCCGTGGTAAGTATGCTAGGAAAAATACAAATTACTAAGAATTTGATATTTGTTCCGATGCATTGTAACCACGGACTTCTCTATCAAGAGACTTAGGCTTAGGAGGTAGGAACTGAAACAAGGAAGGGGCGGAAGACAAGGT
Source organism: Palaemon carinicauda (assembly GCF_036898095.1). Lineage (NCBI taxonomy): Eukaryota > Metazoa > Arthropoda > Malacostraca > Decapoda > Palaemonidae > Palaemon > Palaemon carinicauda. Next base: position 26,507,340 of record NC_090743.1, read on the forward strand.
GATATGGAAGGCCTGTTGGGAAAAAAACTTCAAGAAACCTGCAATAACACTCACCCAAGTTGGGGGACATCCATCGACGTAGAACTGTGATAAGTGCCCTGTAGCAGGAGAGGGGGTTATGGAACTCACCGCGTCTCCCACCTCGGACATTAACACTGTGTGCAAGTCGTGGCATTAAATCCCGTTGTGCCACCACGATGGGGCAGAGTCTGTACTCATCGTGAGACACTAAGGAGTAGTCTTTCAGGTTATGGGAAGTGAAGATGTTCTGTCTCTTCCACATACCTGCTTTAAGAACTTGGGCCACTGACATATTCTTTGAAAAGGCCATCGATGTACTGATGGACCTGATATCATGGGGCCTGGCAGACAAGGATGCCGGCTTGCCCTTCGCTACATACGCCCTTCGAATTACCTCCCTGAGACAGTAGGAAATCGTGTTCTTCGAAATCGCCTTCCTCACTTTGCCCGTGGAGACAAACAGGTGTTTCATGGCAGGCTTTAAGCGGGACGTCGATGCCAGGTACTTTAGGAGAGCCCTAACCGGACACAGCAGAAGGTCCTCTGAGTCATCTGACTTAGGGATGGCTGGGATCACCACCTCCGAGAACCTTGGATCTGAGACCGCTGGGTTCTGGGTCTTGGCTACGAAGGAGGGAACAAAGGTTAGGATTGCCTCCTCTCAGCCGATGGAGTGACTAACGTTGGCTGCCAGCCCATGTAATTCGCCCACCCTTTTGGAAGAGGCCAGGGCGAGGAGGAACACAGTCTTCAGGTCAAATCTCTGTCCAGGGCCTGCCGCAAGAGCTCGAATGGTGGTTTCTTGAGGGAGTCCAAGACTACGAGGACATCCCACTCCGGAGCCATCAAGGAGTGAGGAGGGCAGGACTGCTCAAAACTCTTGATAAGTATGGACAGTTGCCTGAAACTACCCAGGTCTATTCCTTTAACCACGCGATCTGTCCCAAGGCAGCTCTGACCCCTTTGATGGATGGCACCGACATGTTCCTATCTAGGCGTAGGTGAACCAAGTAACCTGCTATTGTCGGGATGGAGGCTCCTATGGGTTTACGGTCGTTCTTCCGGCACCACTTGTAGAACCCTAGCCATTTAACTTGGTATATGGCCCTTGAGAAGGAGCGGAGGCAGCCTGTCATCTGGGAAGCCGCCCTTGGGGAGAATCCTTCCCTCGTTAGGAGGCGCTCGATAACCTCCACGCATGAAGGGATAGGTTTCCGAGCCCCTCGTGAAACTTCAGAAAGTTAGGCTGCCCAAGAAGAATTCCTCTGATGGGAAGGGGCCACAGCTGGGCCACTGCTAGGTCTCGTAGGTCGGGGAACCACTCCTTTTCCGGCAACCAGGGGGCGATTAGAGTCAGCTGAGCCCCTTTGGAAGTCCTTAGTCTGTTTAGGGTCTGCCGCAGGAGCCCGAACGGGGGGGAACGCGAAGGCATCCAGGCCGTCCCACGGATGTTGAAAGGCGTCTTCCATGACTGCTGTTGGATCCGGGACTGGGGAGCAAAACACTGGTAGTTTGGCGTTCAGCCTGGTGGCAAAGAGGTCCAGGGAGGGAGACCCTGACCTTGCTATGACAATCCTTGCTACTTCTGGAGGAAGGGACCACTCGGTGCCTAGGACTTGGCCTCTCCTGCTCAAGCCATCTACCACCACGTTTCTTTTTCCCGGAATGAATCTCGCCGTCAAGGTAGTACCATTTCTCTCGGCCCAGGTTAGAATCTCCTCCATCAGGTCCTGTAGAAAACGGGACCTCAGACCGACCTACTTCTTGATATAGGCGACCACCGTGGAGTTGTCCGACATTAGGGAGATTTTTCTGTCGCTGACTTCGTCCGCCAGGGACAGTAGGGCCCTCTGCGATGCCAGGAGTTCTAGCTCGTTTATGTGGAGGGTCTTCTCCTCCTTGCTCCACAGACCCGAAACTGAGTTGTCCTGCAGGTGGGCTCCCCAGCCCTCCTTGGACATTTCCATGAATTGTATCTCCGGAGGAAAGTCCAGGAGGGATAACCCCGCCAGTGTATTCTTGTCCAGCCACCACTGAAGAGCCTTCCTGGATGCCTGCGATAGGGAGAGCTCCTTTGGACGATCCCTGGTCTGAGGAGCTAACAGTCTTTTCATGTCCCATTGAATTGGACGTACCTGTAGTCGTATCCTGCCCAGAGGGACTAACTTTTCCAAGGACACCGGGTGACCCACGAGCCTCTGCCACTGATGAAGGTTGGCCATTTCCCCCCTGAGGAACGGTTGACCGACTTCTTCCAGGCGTTCGAGCCTCTCTGACGTAGGGAAGGCCTTGGCTTGGACCGAACATAAATCCATTCCCAGGTACACTGTCCTCGTGGAGGGAGATAGTTGGGACTTCTCCCAGTTCACGACAATACCAAACTCGTTGCATAATTCCACCAACTTGTCCCTCTGCTTGATGAGGTTGTCTTTCGATCCCAAGAGAAGGAGCAAGTTGTCTAGGTACCTCAAGAGCCTGATACCCCTCTCATGGGTCCAAGGCGACACCAGGGTAAAGACCTTCATGAACACTTGGGGGGCTGTGGAGAGACCGAAGCAGAGGGTGCAGAACTGGAAGACCTCTTCTTCCCACTTGAACTTGAGGAACTTCCTGCTGGAGGGGTGTACTAAGATTTGGAAATAAGCGTCCTTTAGGTCTATGGACAGCATGAAGTCACCCTGCCTGATAGCAGCCAGGACAGTGTGAAGGGTTTCCATCTTGAAAGGTGTCTTCCTGATGAATTTACTGAGGGAGGAAAGGTCTATCACAAGTCTCCAACCTCTTGTGACTTTCTCCACCAGGAAGAGCCGACTGAAGAACCCCAATTCTTTTAAGGGTGCTCGTTGGACAGCACCTTTCTGTAGTAACCCGCAGATCTCTCCTCAGGCCAATCTCCTGGCCTTGTCCTTGGGGGTAGTAGTCTGGGCTTGTGCGCCCGTTATTAATGGGGGTAGGCCATCCTCGAAGGGCAATCTGTACCCATCGCGAAGGACTTGAATAGTCCATAGGTCCGCGCCCTGGGCAGCCCATGCTTCCCACCGATAATTGAGGCATCCCCCCCCACTGAAGAGGGCGGGCCTCTCTTCCTACTTCCTCCTAGGGAACTTGTTGCTGAGTGGTCGTCCGTTCTGTCCGAACCCCTCCCGATTGATAGGAGGGTCGCTTCTGCCTGGGGCGGAGGAGGGCTGCGGGTGTCTGGACCAGCCTGGAGTGGTGGGAGCCTGTGGAGAGGGAGGAGGAGGCCTGTTAACTGCTGTAGGAGGCCTTGGTCTGAGAGCCTCCCTATTCCCATGATTATGACGTCTGGAAGAGGAGCTGGAGGCCCTGTGGAGAACGGCATCTCTGTTGTCCCTCCTCCACTTATCGAGGGCTTCTTCAATTAACCTGTCATCAAACAGCGACTCGTTTGACAACGGCGAGTTTCATAGGTTCCTTATTTCCCTTGAGGGAAGCCTCCTCGGCATCCTGTGAAGAACTGTGTCCCTCCTAAGAAGGACGATGTTGGAAGCGGCTACCAGGGACTGTTCCGCAGGACCACAGGTCCAACCACGAGGAGACAGAGAATGAAGACCACTGTGCTGACTCGAGGACGATGACCTCCTGGATAGAAAAGGCCACTGAACCCCCGGTAACCTTATCCTCCGATAATCCTGGGGACAGGAATGCCAAGTTCCCCTCTACGGGTCTGGCTGTTTGTGGGAAATCCTCAGGGGCGTAGAATCTTCGATGCCTTACCCTCGGGTAAGGCAACAACTTCAATGACCCCGAGGCCTTCAGAGAATTCTTGGGGTCGCCGACGGCCGCACTAATCTTCCCCAGCTTTCTGCCCGGGGCCAAGGGGAGATACATAGGGGGACGAGCTTCTCGAAGGATGCCAAACTGCTCCTCCAACAAAGAAACTTCCCTTGGAGGAACAACAGGGGCTGGCTCCAGCAGTTTATTGAGGTGCCTATTGAGTGCCAACACCCTGGAGAAGGAGGAGGAGTCTTCCACCGAAGGGTCCTCTTCTGCCAGACCCTACGATGACTGGTGGGCATCGTCTCCGAAGTCTTGCCTCCGGAGGTCCTGTCCACAAAGGGGAAGATGAGCCCTGGGCAGAGCCTCTGCTCTACGCCCACTTGATGAGGCATGATGGTCTAGGGGACCTCTATAACCTTGGGAGCCCCTTGAAGAATTGATGACTGGCGACTGACTGCCGCATCCTCTAGCCTTCTCTTCTTAGGGTCAGGGTCCACCAATAACAATGTGGGAGGGGGAGAACCCGTCAGGGTCCTCGAAGAGTGTGTTCCTCCCCCCTTCTCTTCTTCTCTCCCTCGCCTATAGTCCTGCGAGGGACGCTGGAATGACAACAGGGGCATCCCCTGAAGGGTTTACTCTTCCCAAGGCGGCAAAGGATCCTTCGTAGGGGACCTGAACGGGGTCCTTGGAGTGTCTCCCCAGTGTTCCTGATCCCAAGGGGAAGGATCCGAGAACAGGTCACCCCGATTCAGGCGAGGGATGGCTTCCGATGATGGAGAGGCAGTCGCCGGTTTGGCGGAGGCGGGGGGCGGTGGGTTGGAGAAGGCAGCAGGCAAGATGGCGGCGCAGCTTCGTGAGCCGATGCAGAGGCGGCAGGCCAAGATGGCGGCGCAGCGGCGTGAGCCGATGAGGAGGCGGCACGCCAAGATGGCGTAGCCGCAGCGTGAGCCGATGCGGAGGCAGCAGGCCAAGATGGTGGCGCAGCGGCGTGAGCCTCAGAGGCAGCTCTAACAGATAGCGCTGGCAGCTGAGGGGGCGCCCGGTATCGCCGAGACTGCCATGCGATAAGGGGAGGCTGTGCGCACGTGTGGGCAGGCCAAGATGGCGGCCGGTCGATGAGCACCACGTGCCCCCCCCCCCCCCCCCACACACTCACTCACTCACTCACTCACTCACTCACTCACTCACTCACTCACTCTCACTCTCACTCTCTCTCTCTCTCTCTCTCTCTCTCGCTCTCTCTCTCTGTGCAATGTACAATAAGCCATAGTAAGTATAGAACCTCCCTTTGATGATTCAGAAAAACTCCCTGCAATTGTAACTTAACAATAATCCGCAACAAACCTTGGGGCTTAGAATTCAAAAAGTTAACCAGGTTGGAAATAACAGCTAATCTTTGTCAACAGATAAAAATCTTTAGCAAATCATTAATAATAAACGTGAAACTGGATTGCTTATTTTTCAATAAGCTAGAAATTTTCCAAACACTGTAGATGTTTGGAAACATTCCTCAATCTCCTTGCTTGAACTGCAATTTTCTCAAGTATTTCAATCATTTTTTTGTCAGTGAAGAATACAGCATGCCAATATATTATCTGTGCTTTACACTACACAATATGTCTGATAAATAAGCACTTCACTGACAATAAAAAACATATTAGATGAAACAATGATTAACACACTTCTGTGTATTTTTTTCAAAAGCGCAGCATCATGACAAATATACTACTATTGGAAATATAGTCCAGCTTACATTAAACCACTCAACTTGCTTTTCTGGCAACTTTTGTAAAAATCCAGTATTGATATAACAACATACTTGTGTATAAACTGTTTTAATCTTCAAAACAAATCCTCTGAACTTTTTTATTAGGTCACTCACTGAAGCAATATTTTCTTCTTTTGTGGGTTTGGAACTGAATACCTAAACACTAACTATTTGCATTCCGTACGAACAGCTTGGATGACAGCCGCCACCCCCACAATAAAAACATACTGATTTAAGATATTTTTCCAAACGTAAAAATGGGTCATATGTACATAAAAGAATATTACTTGCCTTGACCTCCATGAATATCCAAATTTATCATAACCTAGTGGAGCCTGAAGATTGGCTAACTGCTGACACCATCCAAGTCGTGTGTGAGACCCTTCGGGCTGTTCATCTATAGTACATTCAAAATACCAAGTGCCATAGCTTACCCCTAGAATGATAGAGTACATTTACATTAGACCTTAAGCTTTCACCAAGATACCTAATAAAAACTTTAAATTTCAAATAAAACTAGGAAGCTAAATAATGTCAACATCACACACTACAGTATTATCAGAAGTAACCCTATGCCAATACCGAGTAATAATAAATTACCATGCGTAGCTCTTATTAGGCAATATCCTTTATCTCCTGTAACAGCTAAACGATCATCAGCAGTGCGTAACTGTGGTGCACGGTCATGTAGTGCAAGTAGTACAGCCCCAGGGCAAAGGGCCCTATAAAGCCAACCTGGAATTGGTTTACCTGCCCAGTCATTACTTTGATCGAACTCCTGCCTGTAAGCAACAAAGACATTTTAATAGATATCTAATGTACTGCTTGCCATGATGAATAAAACAAAATTTCCAAGCTAGACTTCCAATACATTCATTTCCAATAAAAAAAAAGAAAAAAATAGTTTTCTTTGATTTCTCATACTCTACTGAAAAAAAATTTACTTCTCAAAACTAAAAATAACCGATGTTCACAATACAGAAATCACAAGTCAAATTACTGATATAAAGTATAATCATTACCTGAAGGGAGCGTGAGGATCTGGCTCTGCTAGAATATATCGATAGCCATCTTTGTTGAAGGGATGATCAACAGGATACCCATGTAACTTTGGAGCTGGCATGTCTCCTCTAGCCTTCTTACTACTGGCTGTTGTGTCTGGCATCTTTCTCTTTGCTCCTCTGCCTTTTCCTGAAGGCTGCTGTTGAGCTGAATATAAAAGTAAGAGCAATTCAGAACCACAAAATGCATCTTCATTCCTTCATAACAAGTTTATATATTACAGTAATTCACATGTCTGGAAAAATACATATAAAATTGTGGCATTCATAAGACTAATATTCCTTTATTCATGATTTTAAATCAAAGCAAATTATATTTGACTATATAATGAAGCCAATTACTTTGTAACTTAAAGTAATGTGGTATTCAATGACACCACATCCATGCTTCGCATGCATAAAATGGTACATAAATAAATGCAGAAAAACAGGAAGAAAATATATCTAATTCACCTATAACCTAATAATGCAGCAAATCGGCAATTAATAATATTGAAATGTATACTGTAACTTCATTCGACATTCCATATACCTAATATACGGCCTATTACAATGGTATCTTTATATTCTCAAAAAAATTGCATTGCACTATGATGTTGCATTCTTTACAGTTTAGCTACAAGTTTTCCTAAATAATGAAATGCCCGGAAGTGTATAATCAAAGTTAATTTAAAACCAACCTAACCTGCTTAATGAATGTTATTTTCAAGCTTGCTCATAGTTTAATACCTCTAATACAGTATATACATATATATATATATTAGACTTAATTAAACTGTCCATTTGTGATTCTGCATTTACATTCAATGGAAAATACTATGTACAAAAATTTAGTCTGGCCATGGCAAATCCACTGTACCCTGTGTTGAGTCATTTATATATGGAATTCTTTCAAACAAAATTTCTTTCTAGCATTTTACCTCCTGGTGCTCTTTGGTTCAGGTTTGTGGAAGACGTATTCTGTATTTGGCCTTTATCTGAAAATATTGATGCCTTTATTCTCAACTAAATGATTATATACCATCAATTCAATTCACACAGCAACAAAATCAAAAAGTCTACTTTTCCCCACCACGTTTTTAAGCGCCTTTCGCATTTTTAATCTTGAATTTTAAGACGAGATGAATAATATTTTCGATTTATCAGAAAAGCTATTACATCCAAGGCATTTCAACAACCGTACACTACAGGACTTCAAAAAAATATTCTAATAAATAACGAGAAGGGGTTTTCACTACCAAAATTTACTGGCCTTGCCTTATTTCAACTTTTCAAATTGTATACCAATTTTGTGAAACTTTTAATCTAGATGTCATTCCATTCTTTAAAAACCCTAAGATCATTTTGGTCAGGCATTATTAAAAAAAAATTTGTGGTGGCATTTGCAAAATTCTCTATAGAATTTGCAGACAACTATATCAGGCATTCAAGCTAAAGTCTATTCATCAGAATAAAACTCAATACATACAGTGTAAAGATGGGAAACATTCTAAAAGCTTCATTTCTACATACAAGTAACCTCAACGATGCTATTCATTGGGGAAGTTCTGCACATAGTACTTTATTGCTAAAACATAACCAAGCGTAACCTTACCGAGTCTACAATAAAAAATAACCCATGAATTGATAAACATTACCCAGGGTATGTACTGTACAAACATGATGCACTTATTAATAAAACAATGTAGGCCATTTCTTTACAAATGTCTATAGAGTTGCTTTTAACTGTGTTCAATAGATTGCTTGCTTGCACGAGTTGCTATTACTGATGAAATCTTTTTAGCTAACTTTTACCGTACTCGACATAGTACCTTTGGAAGGTGATTAGAGAATACAAACTTGCTCAAGATACCTTCAACCATCAACCTGTTTCCTATCGAAGTACTATCGAGATATTGATATTTAGTGTATATACTATATACTGTATGTATGTATGTATACATATATATATATATATATATATATATATATATATATATATATATATATATATATATATATATATATATATATTTATATATATTTATATATATATACAGTATATAAATAGTACATGTATACACACACTGTATGTATATACAGTAAGTATGCATATATTAAAAAAAACTACAAACTGATTTAATAATATTAAAAAAGATACCATCACCAAAGTAGAGTTTTTTTTTATGAACAACACATACAGTACGTACAGCAGTTACTCCATTTACACTAATAAACACGAGATAGTAGCACTCAAAATGTGTTTATTGTCCTTCACTCAAGATTTTTACAAATACACCAATTTCAAAATGTCAGTACATATAATAGAAATTTTTATGATATAATGCACTTGAAATGTTATGTACATTAAGTAGTAAGCTTTTTATCTGGCCTGTCCCGACGGGATCTGTGAACGGGACTTACATTTAATGAAATATTTTCTAATGAGCTATTGGAAGCTTAAGCAATGAAGAGTAGTGGGGTGATAAAGATTATTATTGCTATCCAAGGATTATAACTGAAAGAATCATCAAAGTCAGAGGTAAAAATTTGATCAAAGCCATTTTGAGGATGCTAAACTGAGATGTGGATAAATATCAGAGCGCAAAAGAAAGTATCAAGTTGAGTTACAGTGTCTTGGGTTGGTTAATAATATTGTGTGTGCCTGTCTATAGACTGTGTGTGAATATACACATACACATACATACATATATATATATATATATATATATATATATATATATATATATATATATATATATATATATATATATAATTTCACATAAGCCATATATTTCTATACATAAAAGTCCGGATTCTCTTACCGACCTCGGGATCAGAGCCTCAGGTGAAATCACTCAAAAGACTAAAGCATCTGACCGGCTGGGTTTTGAACCCTGGTCCAGGATACTTGTATTACAGTAGCACTACCACTTAGCCACGAAGGGTTCAAAACCTGGCCGGTCAGATGCTATAGTCTTTGAGTGATTTCGCCTGCGTCTCTGATCCCGAGGTCAGCAAGAAAATCTGGACCTTAATGTGTTAAAATATATGGCTTATTTGAGCAAAACATATATATATATATATATATATATATATATATATATATATATATACACACATACATATATATATACATACATATATACACATACATATATATATATATATATATATATATATATATATATATACACACACACACACATATATATATATATATATATATATATATATATATATATATTTATATATCTATATATATATATATATATATATATATATATACACACACACATATATATATATATATATATATATATATATATATTTATATATCTATATATATATATATATATATATATTTATATATATATATATATATATATATATATATATATATTTCAACTGTGAATTATATAGATTTTACATACATTATGTATGTATTCGTGTACAGTATGTATGTATATATATATATATATACAGTATTTATGCATGTATATACAGTATGTATGCAGGCATATAGTATGTATGTACATATATACACATTGTATGTATACGTACATATATACTGTATGTATACGTACATATATACAGTATGTATGTATGTAGATACAGTATGTATGTATGTAGATACAGTATGTATGTATGTAGATACAGTATGTATGTATGAAGATACAGTATGTATGTATGTAGATACAGTATGTATGTATGTAGATACAGTATGTATGTCGGTGTGAAACCTGTTCTTTAGATTGGGTGTACAGTATATCGGAGTATTTGCTCGAGTTTAACCCGACCAATGAGTCTTATTCTCAAGTCAGGGGTAATACTAAAACTTGATCAAGACAGGTTTTAAGAAGTTCACTTGCCAAAGAATGTAAATCAAAGCAAGCAAAAGAAAATGACTAAGAAGCAGAGTTACAGTGTTGCATGTAGAACATTGTCTTGCCTATTAATATGGTATACGAGTATGTGAATATTTAGACCATCTTACAAGACAAGACAATGTTATACATACAACACTGTAATTCTACTCAATAATAATTACCATTTGGTCTCAGATCTATATCTATTAGCAATAAAACTTCTTTAACACTGTCTTGATCGAAATAACCACCGACTTGAAAATGTGACTAAACAATCTGGTTAAACTCCTCTAGCTACTTCTATATACTCGTACTCTTCATCCAATCTCAAGAACACATTTCACACTAAATCTTCGTTAGTAAAGAAATTGGCACTTTCATCTAGATGGTCTATATGATTGACACCAAATTAATACCACATGCCTAAAATATGTTTTGTACATTTCATGGCAAGATTTAAACATTTTTACAGGAACATTCAAAAACCTTAAAAAAATATAATAAAATAGTGTCAGAAAATTTCAAATAGGTATGCTGCTTATTTCAATCTTCTATTAATATCCTCCTAAATCCTTCCACTCATATTAGGACCTCCATTTCAATATACGGTACTGTACAGTACTATATCTCATAATCATATAATGAAAGAAAAGAATGTTTTACTATCAATATTAATGAAACTAATAAAGGCATTTCCAAATATATCACAATGAAGCATAAATCAAAATTATATTGAACATAAATGTAGTCCTTTGTCACTATGAAGAGCTATTATATCAAAAGGTTACTAAGCGGCTTTAAAGCAGAAAATCCATTTATCTTTCAACACAAGACTGATACTAGTCCCGGTAACATAAATGTTCCATAAATTATCTTATGTCCCTTAATTTCTTTATCAGGTTTTTTTTTTAAAAATAGATCCTAATAAAATCAAAATGTATTGCACATTACACCACTCACTATAAACTTGTAGTAATATATTTTCTCAATTCTCTTCCAGATATACTAATTCCTTGGGTAAACATCTTTTTCAAACAATTTTTATCACTTGCTTTTGACATCGCACATTCCCAAAATGTATTCAAGTCATGCTAGAATTCTTAGGATTTGTGTAACATTTTCATACATAAAGCAGTTCCAATATTGGATGAATCCAACCTAAGCTGTAAACCAGTTCAATTTCACCATTTCTAATCAGCATAATTTTCAATACTTACTATCATCCTGTGCTTTATACGAAGTCAAATCCATATCTATAGGATTTCCAAATAAAAAGGATATTTTATTACAATAGTACACAACAAACTGAAGTCATTACCAATTCGAAGGGATCCATGCAATTTTCCTTAAAGGGGAACCTATACTTTCTACTAAAAGAAAAATTTATAAAAAATTACAGCAAAAGCTATAAAATCAAATATACACCTACAATATCTTATAACAACTACACACTGAAAATGAGCATAACAAAAATTTAACTACATATTGACAAAGCCAATATTCAGCAGTAAACTACAGAGATGAACATGATCTAAGAAGCAACAGATGACATAACATTTAAGCAGGATTCACTAAAGAATATTCTCAAGTAAACATGACATTTATATGTATATGTATGACGAGAACAAGCTTCTTACCAGCTCCTGTGGTTCCCTCTCACCAGCTCGCACACCCACACATACCGTATCAGAACTTATGATATTTGAGAAATGTTACTTTATGTTTATTTCCTCTAAATATATATACAGGATTATGAAAAAAAAATTCACTATGATACAAAAGAGCAGGTACTGTGAAAATTTATCGGAGTCCAGTTTGGGAGAGAGAGAAAATGAAATGAAACAAAAAGATATAGTGTATAAGAAAAAGTTAAAATAGGAGTGATTGATACTCTAACTAGGCACTGTTGATCACCTTGTGATGTTTGCACAGACAATTCCTGACAGCAAATATCTAAATATCATTTATAGAAAAAACCGAATTCTAGTAACATTTATTTTTATCATTACCTGTGAATCACATTGCCAACATTCAGACATGAGCTTCTAACCTTAAAATTCAAATAAAATGCATATTCATCTTTTAACCCCTATATCCTACACAGAAAAAAAAATGTCCTGCTGATCCTTATTGTTTAGGCAACATTCATAGCTATAATACAGAACAATAATGGAAAAAAAAACTAAAATTCACGAAGGTGTACCGCTAATAATTACGATACTAGATGGTTCACTAGTGTCTCGATAGTACTGTAGCAGTTAGTGTAGCTTTCAGATGTTTGACAGTGTAGGCTAGTCTATTTATTTCTAACAAAATAGGAGTAAAACACACTTCTAGAATATTGCCTAAACATATGGGTACTATATGCCTTAAAGGCAACAACCTGTGAAACATGAAATATATGAAAGGCACATAAAAATATTTAAGATGGGTAAAAATATGAAAAGCAGATAAAAATAAATATAACATATGCAATTTGATTACCATAAGCCAGATGTTCTAAATCACAAGAAAAGATTGGGGTACTGTGTGTGTTAAGTTTTTTCTTTAATTATAATTGAAATATTTCTTTAATCTGACAATTCATTTTAAACATTCTGCTGAAAAAATTTCTTTATTCTTTGATGATATTTTCTAGTTCAATAACATAAGATCAAAAAAAAAAAAAAACTTTTTTAGCACGATAGCCTAAGCATCAAAATTACATTACGTTGGAAGTGAGAATGTGTGACAATGCGAGAAAAAACTTTTACTTTTGGTGGTTCAAGGTAAGAAAAATAAAATGCACTCCAAATTAAACCTTTTTTAAAAGCATTACACACATTAATAACAAATAGCTGTTTGAATGCTTAATATGGCCGCTGCTTCCACCTATTTCGATATGAAAACTCGATTTACAGAGAATAATTGACTGAAAACTTAAAAAAAAACTTAGAATTTCTTGATCTGTAAAATATGAATAAAATTAGATTATTGAATATTAATTGAATTAATATTTATATGCAAGAATTCTTGTTAGAGAAGTCATAGCCTAATTGGGGTGCAATAGCAGGGTCAACTGATGGAAAAGAGTGGAGGGTTGAGGGTGGTTGTAAGTTAACTAACACTAACAATGTTGGACAAGTTAACATTCCATCCTTTGAATGCACTCTTGGAACGCATCTGGTTTGGATGGTGGTTGGTTACTGTACTGATATCATACATACTACAAAGAGTTTCAGCCAAGACCCTTTCCAAGAATAAATTCTTAATGATATTAATAGACACTCCCACACCAGTAATATCACAAACTCTGCCTTTTAGGATACAGCATACAGATGAAACTACCCTATCCCCTTCGCTCCTAAAGATACTATTCCTCCACATTTTGAGAATGAAAGCGCTTGTACTAGCACCCAAATTAACTTCACTAGATGGTCCCAAATTAATAGTACTACTCATATTGCTAGATCATATATATATAAAAAAAAAGATACACTGTCTGAATGTGCAAGTGAATCCTTAAAAGTAAGTGACAAAAGTGTGAAAATGTTCATGTGCCAAAGGAATGTTCACCAATCCAGAAAGTGAAATCTGAATGGAAGTGGTGCGTTATGCGGGCACAAACGGGTAATGAGATATGACCCAATTAATTAAGGAACACAAAGGTCGATCCTGTACACTCGGTTCATACATGGAACTGGAAAACGCATCAGCAGTCCTGACCCATGCTTCTACTATTGGGTAAAAAGTGGATAGATAATAAAAATAAAGTCTGATTAGCAGAAACAAGTGTTACAGGGAAGCACAAAACACTTGAAAAATACCTTAGAGAAAAATATGAAATAGGAGCTAGTTCTGATGGATTCAATTTTCTTTTCAGTTTTCCCTTAATAACAGTAGTCAGCTAAGACCTTATATCTATCACCTACAAACAAACTATCAGAAAAAGGTAGGAAAGGCAGTAAAGAAAACTTCAATCAACTTGGGAGAAGAGGAAATAGATATGCTATCAACTAAAGAGACAAAAGAGGTTCCTTAAAAATTAGAGAACTGATCCATAAAAGAAGCAAATTGTGATTTACCCCCAGCAATTTCTACCCTTAAATCCAAATTCTCACTCAGTACTTAAACACTAAGCTTTACATCCTGACTAACCTCTCTGCGATGCAAGAAGAAAATGGCAAAGGTGTAATAACTCTATCTAAATTTTCCCCTATAACACTATTCCCTTTATGCTTTCCACCTCACCCCTTAAAGTAATGAACTACAGTATACTGTTATTTGTTTATACAGACAGTTGCAGCATTTCACACATCTTTTGTCCAGTTCATACAATTGACCACTACACACAGCAAACAAATGACGGTCTATGTCTTCTAAGAAGTGCCTATTATTTGTGTAAGGCACAAAAATGCATTGAAAAGCATAATATACGCCTTGCTAATCATAAACAAAGTAATATGCATAGAAAATAGGTCACAAGAAATTCTACATCAATCTCAACCAACATACGATGGAATGAATTACAGGAGAGGGTTTTGGTGGGTCACAAGGTCCACCCAGCATTGTGTTTATTCAGTAGTATGAATCATGATACAGCACTAGATGGTCCACAGAGCCGAAGGACAAAAGGGTTGAAATTTTCTTTAAAGGGTGAAGCTCGAACATGTTAAATATTAGTTATGTGATTCACAGGTAACCTTCTTCAATATATGTCCTGAATACCACTTCTATGTCATATATCTATATAAAAAAAATTCTAAAAATTAATTTGAATTTTTCCTAACTATACAAACCAATCCTATAACAGGATTATGTTTTCAGCATAGCTAGAACTCGGCTGTTAAGTTCTATAACAAGGTGTCAGTAGTTACTGGAGGGTGCTACGTTACTGGGACCAACCGGTGTTGGTCTTAATTGACTGCCGACCAATACCTCTATAGGCACTACTAGAAAGATCTCTGATGTAACTTTCGTTGTATTACGAGTTTTTCCAGGAAAGACAGGTCGCCCTTAAGTTATTGCCACTGTTGCTGCTGGGATTTCTGGCTTGTGAAAGAAGGGAGGTGCTACTTTCCTGATTCCTGGGACTCAGTCTTTAGAAGGGAATGCATTCCCAATACTGTATCTATCCTCATTCCCAGATAAACCATTCTCTGCTTAGTCTCAAGGCTAGACTTCTTTACTTCTTTAAATTTATCATGAAGCTGAAGTTTGTCACATTGCTGGAGGAGCTGTCTCTATGGGGATCAGCCAGTTGTCTAGGCATCGAAGGGCTTTCGACACTCCAGCGCAGACGACTTTGAATTAGTAGATCTCCCCTCCATGGATAAAGAAGAGAAACTTCCTGGAGGACCAATGTACTGGTATTAGGATTAGGAAGTACTTGGTATCTCTTAGGTCTACCGAGAGCTTATAGTCTTCCTTATGGATGATGGCTCGTACAGTATTTGCTAACTCTATCTTGAATGGAATTTTAAGTACCAACTTATTCAGGGCAAAGATTGAAGACTGATATCCACTAGGAACAGGCCGTTGTAGAAGACTGGACACCTGTTCTGAACTAGTTTTATTTTACGAGGACAGATTGTAAGTGAATGACATTATCGGTGATCGAGTAAAGGGATGATGAGGGCCAAAAAACGGAAGGCGGTAATCGTCCTGGACTAGTTTCGCTGAGGACAGATTGTATGTAGATGACATTGTCGGTGTAGGAGTGAAGTGAGGGACATTGAGCGAGAGGCTGTAACTTCTGCTATGAGGCACTGCCACCTTAACAATTGGCTGGACAAGTGAATACAGTATATATAAACTTTATTAGGTGAGTGTGTGCACTCTCATCAGTGTGCCAAAGTGCTAACAATTAAGAATACACGACCGCTTAGAGGTGAGAATGTATGAGCGCCAAGAATTAAGTGTATGGGAGTTAAGAGGTGAGCGAGTTCAATCCCAAACAGAAGGATGTGCTTCAGCCCAGTCAGGCAAAAGGGTGCTTAGGAACTCCAGATCAGACGAATGTGTACTCATAGGGGAGTACGAGTGGCTGTCAGAATGTGCTGATAGCAGCATACAAATCTGTTGACAACAAGAGCAAATGCTTTCAGGCACATGCATCAAAATTAGGCCACATAATAGCGTGATCCAAAAATGTTAATGGAAGCGTGGATATGCTGTCAGCATTAATTGACGAAGCTGCGGCAGAGGTGAAGAAATAACCAAGTTCTCCTTCGGTAAAAATTTTTCAATCCTTGGTTATTTGTCGTCAATAGTCAAAACTTTCGAGGTAATGTAAGATCAGATTTTGTATATTGGCAGGTGCATAGAAACTGTTAGTCAGCTACAATTATCAGGGAAACTGCAAAATCCTTAACATCTCGTGAATAAACTAGATGGTAGTAAAAAACCAGTTAAGGGCCCCAGAAGTATGTCTGTACTATCTAGCAGCTGCATAATTGGTAACGCAGAGGAGGGGGGGTTGTGTGTGACTTCACCACCCGCCAGTAACTACTGACACCTCGTTATAAATCTTAACAGCAAAGTCCCAGCTAAGCTGAAAACATATACCTATTAAAGGAAGAAGGTTTGTAACCATGTATGAACAAACATTTTTATGGATGATGTTATGACTATAGTTCTTCATTTTCATTATTTTTACTTAGGGACTGAACTCTACTATTTTCTTCACTATAGCAACAAGACCTCGCATTTAATTGGCAAATGCATAAACCTTAATAAATACATCTGTACAGTTACAGTAAAAGTACAAAAACTGATACGTTAACTATTGAAAATTTAACACAACTTATCCAAACTGATAATTCAGACTAATATATCTTTTGGAAATTCAAAGCTAAGAAATTCTAAGGAAACTATTATATGCCACAGAAAAGCACAGTGGTAGTATCCGGCAAAAGAACTTCAATTAATTACAAGGTTTGATATTTCAACAAAGTCTTGCAAACAAATTCCATGTCTATCATTCCAGCAGTAAATCACTTCAACATCTACTCGTAATAATTAATGTCATCATTGTAATACTGTTTAAGCAGACCTAGCTCCCACTGAAGTTAAAATCCATCCCTTTTACTATCAAATATTTGTAAAGAATTCAGCTTGGAAATTGCTAAATTTAAAACAGCCTCTTAGCTGCATCAGTCAATAGAAAATATTGATAAATTTCACAAAGGTTCAGGGAACTCTTCATAACAGGCTTGGGTGGGTAGGTGGGTAAAAAAGTACACGATAAAGTTGATATAATTCTGGTCAATTTTGAAATCTGAATAGATTTCCTAATAAAAGATAGCACTGCAAAACCTAATCATAAAGGGCAAAACCTAGTGATATAATTTCATGATGACTATCTCAATTGACACTCTTCTGTCTAGTTCTGAGCAAAAAGCAAAAATAAAATACGTTACTTCTGAATTCTTTTAGGAATAACACAGTTTCTACTTTCCCTAGTGGATAAAACTAATTAAATAATTTTACACAGACCCTTGTCACTGCAATAAGAGTGAACATTCTAGCGCCTATCAATCTCCTATGATATTATCTAGGTTTCTATATTATTCTTTACTAAAAGAAGTAATTGCACATTACACAATTACGTTCAACTCCACACACCACTTATTACCTGAATAACAAAACTTGCACTTGACTGGTGTAAATACTATTAAAAATAGCAGCATCCTTCTGTTCTTATTGCACATTTTCTTTTATTTACTAAATAATTAGTATCCATTACTACATGCTAAATTTCAGTAGAGAATTGCCTCATAAATAGCTGTCAAACATCCATATTTACAAAGATGAACAATTCAACAAATTTCAAATGTGAGATGTGGTAGTGCAAATTACAAATAAATTGTAAAGATTCATAAACAATTATCTAAATCTTCCTTTTCAAGAGAAGCTACTTTTCAAATTCATTAGTTAGTGAAACTGTACTATTCAGTCAGGGCTATTCGAAACGGAAATATCTGAAATTCAGAGAAAATGAAAAATAAACCTGCTTCCGTAAGGTATGAGATCAGCGAGTAGTTGAATAAATGAGAAGTGGTGTCTAATCTGACAAAGTCAGTCCCATATTTAAGGGGAAAACTAAAATATTTCTGGTTTCATCCTGAAAAATTTGAAATAATTTTCTAGCCTACTATAAATGACATTGTCCCTAAAATTGGGAATACTATACATCAATAAGTGACCCCCTTTTCATCTAAATACTGAACTAGAAAAAATAAAAGTTTTAAATCCTAAAAAACTATCAAAATTATCCTACCTCACTAAAAATGACAAATTGACCCTAAAATTGTGAATACATCAAATAAGTAATCTCCATTTTAATTAACTTCCGAGATAGAAAAAAAAAAAATCCATCTAGTGAAATCCTGAACTCATAAAAATGACTAGCAACTTGGTGACCAAGATATTAAGTCAACAAAAAAAATTTGTGCAGAGGGTGAGCTACCTGTAGAAAAAGACTAACGTATGATTTCTGTTAGATGCTCCAGCATGATTCCTGACGTGCCAAGACAACAAACAATTAATCAGACTGATAGCAACAAGACATAGCATATTATCATTACAGTTTCTTTGTTAGTGCCACACAAGTTAACATCCGATTTTAATCAAAATATTACTGTCACACAATATTTCTGCATGAACAAGCATGCACCTTAAGCTTCCAAGTTTTTCTAATATCTTTTAACCAGAGTTCTTTATATATGGTTAACACTCCTTTGTCTTGATAGGTTAAAGCAAGCAGTAGTAAAGCAGCACAAAAATATATATACATTAGATTCAAGTGTCCACAACAGTCATTTGAATAAAAAGTAAAAGACAAGTAAAAGATTTCTGGAAAGTTGACATGTTAACATAATAAAGTATATAGCTACAACAAAATCTAAAATGTTCAAATTGTACTTAAGTTTGGCATATGGAAGAACATTATACTATATAATAAAAAAAATAATTAGAATATAACTGACAAGTTCAGAGTACGTTTCAGTTAAAAAAAATATAAAAAAAATTCCTGGATCCAGTACCCTTATTTTTCTGGAGAAATCTGAACAGGCTACTAGCCACTTATGAGGTCTGTTGTAAAAGACAAGGTGCATAATAGCCAAGTTATTCCTTGGGTGGCAACTGCCGTTAGGCTGGGGTAGAGAGACGGTGAGAAGGATACGTACTGGAGCTGGAGAATGGAGATCGTAACCCACCAGGAGCATCGACAACTGGTCGGATGAGAGTTAAATCTGTCGTCAGCAAACCGAAAAACGGATGGTGGGGACCAGGCTCGCCACTCTCGCCAGTTTCTTCCACAGTGAAGTATGTGTCCACCTCTTTCATCAACATTCTCTGCAACTAAACATAAGTAGGTTTAGACCAGGATCATCTATGTATAAATAAAAGGAATATGTGGGGGGGGGGGGAGACATGTGCTTGCATACAGTACTTATTTTAGGCTTTGAACACATGCATGTTTTTCCTTTTACCCAAGATCTCTCTTTTTAGTCTTTATTTCTGCATTTCTTCATTGATAGGTTATGTGCATGCTAAGCAACAGTAAGTTTGGAAATCATGCACATTTTACTGTACTCTACTGCATCTCAACGATACAGTATTATTAATAAAATGGATAATAAAAAACAAACCAAATCAAAAGTCAAGTGAAAGGACCATACAAAAATGACAGAAGTAACTAAAAAAAGGTAAAAAAAATTAATAGAAGAAATACTGAAAATGGGAAGTACAGAATTCTTAAGAAGCACTACAAAAAACAAGACTAAATCATTATTAAGAAGTAGTTTATTTAGACCAGTAAGGCTTATTTCCATGCTATTTAAAGAAATATCTTAAAAAGATTTTTTTCTAAATGAATGGGGCAAACACTAAGAATATTTATAATCTTTGACAGCTAGACAGGGAAAAACAAAGGAATGGATGAAACATAAGACAGTAAGCAATATTGCTCTTGGTTGAATCAACATTTCAATTGTATCCTATGCCATGGTCAATCTATTGATATTTTGTTCAACAACCTTCACAATTAATCTCTTTTCAAGTCCCTTCGAGATGGTCTGAATTTTTCTTATATTTGTGTACATACCTATTTACCCATCTGCGTGTGAATTTACTATACTATAATATAATTCTTATCTTAATGGGTTAAAGTTTCTTAATATTGTAATCCAGTCAAATGAAAAACCTTGTGAAAACAAAAAAAATGTAGGGAATTTGCTTCTAGGATTTTTCCCATGCTTGTTGAAAATAGGATAAAACTGAAGAGGGGCTGGACATGTCGTATTGAAGAAACATGAAGTTTCTATGATAAAACCTGGTAGTTATATATATATATATAGCTATAGCCTCTGTCGGTCCAGCAGATTTTTCAAAACTCGCAGCAACCGCCGAGTGGTAGTTGTTCGGTTAGGTGGTTAACAACCCTTACAGGGTGGTACTTGGAATCATTCCCGTTTTCTGTTCCTCAGATCATCTCTTGTCCGACCTGTCTCCTGAGGGGAGGTGGGTAGGACTTTAAATATATATATAACTGCCAGGTAAGTATTCATAAAACTTTGTTTTATCATAAAAAATGATATTTTGATTAAAATAAATTTTTGAATATACTTACCCGGTGAATATATAATAGCTGACGCCTCCGACGGCTCGACAGATTCCAAAAACTCGCGAGCGATCGCCGTGAAGGTTGCGGGTGTGACCACCAGCGCCGACTATCGGCCAGATACCGCATATACTTGTAAACATCTCCAGTTCTTCTCAGTCCCCTAGGTCTCTATCGGGGAGGAAGGGAGGGCCTTTAATTTATATATTCACCGGGTAAGTATATTCAAAAATTTATTTTATAATCAAAATATCATTTTTAAATATTAAACTTAGCCGGTGAATATATAATAGCTGATTCACACCCATGGTGGTGGGTAGAGACCAGTATTAATACAACAAAGGCGTATATGCTCAAGAGTTTTTGACAATTATTAAAAAAACAGACTTAAGTATAGGTACCTGGTAAGGAAGCAGACTCTGATTATTACTCTGCCTCATTAGTCCGCTATCCTCACGAAGCCCAGCGATCCTCTTAGGATGCTGAAAGACTCCCAGGATCTGCTATAACCAGGGTGAACACCCCTATAACAGGACCTCATCAATACCCTTAATCTGGGCGCTCTCAAGAAACAATATTTTGACCACCCGCCAAATCAAAAAGATTGCGAAAGACTTCTTAGTCTCCCGTACAACCCAAAATAAGATTAAAAATTTCAAGAGTAGATTAAAAGGATATTGGGATTAAGGGAATGTAGTGGTAGAGCCTTCACCCACTACTGCACTCGCTGCTACGAATGGTCCCAGTGTGTAGCAGTCCTCATAAAGAGTCTGGACATCTTTCAAGTAATATAAAGCGAAAACCGACTTGCCTCTCCAAAAGGTCGCGTCCATAATACTTTTAATGGGTCTATTTTGCTTAAACGCTACAGAAGTTGCTATCGCTCTAACTTCATGAGCCTTGACTTTAAGTAAATTATGATCCTTCTCACTTAATTGAGAGTGTGCCTCCCGAATAAAAAATCTAATAAAATAAGACCACGCATTCTTAGACATGGGCAAAGAGGGCTTTTTAACGGAGCACCATAAAGCCTCTGAACAACCTCGTCGCGGTTTAGTTCTGGATAAACAAAATTTAAGAGCTCTAACGGGGCACAGCACTCTTTCAACTTCATTCCCCACAATCTCAGAAAGACTGGGGATTTCAAATGATTTAGGCCAAGGACGAGACGGAAGTTCATTCTTGGCCAAAAAAACCAAGTTGAAGAGTGCATACTGCTTTATTAGCGGAGAAACCGATGTTCTTGCTTAAAGCATGTATCTCACTAACCCTTTTAGCCGAAGCCAAGCTCACCAAAAAAAAAGTGTCTTGAGGGTAAGATCCTTCAGGGAGGCTGAATTTAATGGTTCAAACCTGTCTGACATAAGGAACTGTAGGACCACGTCCAAGTTCCAAGCAGGAGTCGAAATATGACGCTCCTTGGAAGTCTCGAAAGACTTAAGCAGGTCTTGGAGATCTTTGTTATTAGAAAGATCCAAACCCTTATGCCTGAAAACAGAAGCTAACATGCTTCTGTAGCCTTTAATGGTGGATGCAGAGAGGGAGCGACCGTTTCTCAGATAAGGCAGAAAATTCGCAATCTGCGCTACAGAGGCACTTGGAAGAGGAAATAGAGGAGGACTTGCACCAGTCTCTAAATACCTCCCATTTCGACTGATAGGTCCTGATGGTAGAGGATCTTCTAGCCCTCGCGATCGCTCTAGCTGCCTCCTTCGAAAACCCTCGAGCTCAAGAGAGTCTTTCGATAGTCTGAAGGCAGTTAGACGAAGCGTGGGGAGGCTTTGATAAAATCTCTTTACGTGAGGCTGTCGCAAGAGATCCATCCGTAACGGCAGACTTCTTGGAACGTCTACCAGCCATAGAAGTACCTCTGTGAACCACTCTCTTGCGGGCCAGAGTGGAGCAACCAATGTCAACCTGGTCCCTTCGTGAGAGGTGAACTTCTGCAGCACCTTGTTTAGGATCTTGAAAGGAGGAAAGGCAAAAACGTCCAGGTGAGACCAGTCCAGCAGGAAAGCGTCTATGTGGACTGCCTCTGGATCTGGAACTGGAAAGCAGTAAGTCAAGAGCCTCTTTGTCAGTGAAGTCGCAAAAAGATCTATGGTGGGTTGACCCCATGTCATCCATAGCTTCTCGCACACAGTCTTATGCAACGTCCACTCCATGGAGATGACTTGTCCTCTTCTGCTGAGGCAGTCCGCCAAGACATTCATTTTTCCTTGCACAAATCTCGCCAAAGGAGAGATGTTACTTGCCTTAAATGGAGTTTCTTCTGATTCGTGGATCAAAGACCCGAGCATTCCAGACTGTCCAGTGGATCTCCCTAACCCAAATCCGATGCATCTGAATACAACACATGGTTTGGGTTCTTGATCGCAAGAGAAAGACCTTCTCGAAGTCTGATGTTGCTGTCCCACCAAGTCGGTTTGGGTTCTTGATCGCAAGAGAAAGACCTTCTCGAAGTCTGATGTTGCTGTCCCACCAAGTCAGACATGTCTAGACTGAGTTGGAGATTGGGAAAGAGATACTCTCCAAGCCCTTCTCCTTGTTCCAATGGTTTAGATGAAATTGGAGAGGGCATAGGTTGAGTCTCCCCAGAGAGATAAACTACTCCAGCGATGAAAGAGTTCCCACGAGGCTAGTTCAAACTCTTACAGAGCAACTGTTTTTCTCTTGCAAGTGAAGGACTTTTAACAGAGCTTGTTCCATTCTTGTGGGAGACGAAAAGGCCCGAAAAATCAGACACTGTATCTCCATTCCCAAATAAAGAATAGTCTGGGATGGGGTACTGTAAGTTACGACTTCTCTACGTTCACTATGAGACCTAGCTCCTTGGTTAGGTCTAATGTCCATTAGAGGCTCTCCAGACAGCGATATAATGACGACGCCCTGATTAGTCGTCAAAATAAAGGGAGGCTCTGAATCCTCAAAAAATGTAGAAAGCTTGCTACATTTTGCAAGGGCCTTGTAAAAACAAGAGGAGCAGGAATGAGGCCAGAGTACAGTGCTCGACATTAGTACATTACTTTCCCGTCCACAAACCTCAGATGTTGTTGAAAGTTTGGATGAATCGGGATGTGGAAGTATGCATCCTGAAGGTCGAGAGAGACCATCCAGTCGCCTTCCCTTACTGCTGCCAAGACAGATTTGGTAGTCTTCATCGTGAACTTTGTCTTGACAATGAACACATTGAGCGCACTTACATCTTAAGTACTCCTGCAGTGAACGTGGCTGCCAGATCATTGGAGCCATCCCTGATAGCCTTGTTCCTGCAGTGAACGTGGCTGTCAGATCATTGGAGCCATCCCTGATAGCCTTGTTCATGCATGACATAATTGTACAGCAATACATTGACAGCTGGAGAGACCTTCTTACTTAAGGCTCCCAGGGACCAATCCAACAAATAAAAACTTCAAACGCTCGAAAAAAAAAACTCCTAACAGGAGATGGTCTAGCTCTGAAGCCGACCATAAAATCTTGGAGCGTCTCATGGCCAGGCGACGGGGAGAGTCTACGAGGCTTGAGAAGTCTCCCTGGGCAGAGGCAGGAACTCCCAAGCCGAGAACTTCTCCCGTGTCATACCAGACGCTCGCTCTAGAAGCCAGTTTAAAAGGAGGGAAAGCAAAGGCTGTCTTCCCCAAACTCCTCCTGGTGATCAACCAGTCGCCTAGCAAACGTAAAGCTCTCTTAGAAGAGCGAGAGCGCACTAGCTTAGAAAACGACGGCTTCGAAGTAGCTAGGCCTAGCGTAAACTCTGACGGAGGCGAACGAGGAGCAGCAGTTACAAAATGGTCCGGAAACAGATCCTTAAAAATCAGCATGATTTTTTTAAAGTCCATAGAGGGCTGAGCAGCTTTAGGCTCCTCTCCGTCTGACAAAGTCCCCAAAGGAATATCAGTTGGAGGGGGATCTGCAACTTCCTCATCTGAAGGAACCTCGTCCGACAATTGCCGAGTCTCATGAAAAGGAGAGACCTGCCGCGGCGGCAACGCTTGACAGGCAATGTCAACAAGCAAAGGAGCAGCAGTAGCAGTAGAGGAAGCGACGTCACGCCGCTGCTGAAAGGACTGAAATCCTTGTGACTGACCAACAACAACAACTGAAGTTGATTGACGCTCGACGTCACGTCGGAACTGCCTTGACTGCATAGACAAAGCAGGCAAAACAACCTCCGACTGCGGTGATTGACGCTCAACGTCACGCCGAGGCAACGGAGCCGGTCGGCGAACGTCAGGTCGGGGCTGCGGCGGCAGCGGCTGAACGTCAACACGAGACTGCAGCGAGGGAGGATCCACGTCACGTGACTGACGTGAAAAACTACTGACATCACGTTTCAAAGTACAAGAAACGTCAGCACTAACATCAAACGGACGAGTAAATACTCGTTTGGGCGGCTGACGGCCAGAGTCTCGTTCAGCGTAACGGCGACTCGAAAGCAAAGGATCATCGCGAACCTGCTCAACGTCATACTCCTCCATAAGGGAGGCAAGCTTAGTCTGCATGTCCCGCAGGACAACCCACTTCGGATCAACGGGAGTCGGAACGAGCCGAGACGACGGTAACGTCTGTGTTGGCAAAACATTGCCTTTACCGCGACCCTCGGACCCCGTGTTACGCTTGCGTTTAATAGGCGAACAGTCTTCTGACGACTGCAAAGGGTCAGAGCTGTCCCAATGGCTACAGCCAGGACGCTGGACCTGTCCTGAAGGGACTGACTTTCGCTTCAAGGGTCTAGAAACCTTGCGCCAAGGTTTCTTGTGCGAAAAGTCTTCGGATGACGAGGAGAACACAGTCTCACCCGTCTTATGGTAAGGGCGATCTTGACGAGAAACGTCCGATACTGTACCAAAGAGGGAAAGTCTGTACGTTGGTTAAAGCCTCTCGTCCCCTTAAGTCCTACGACATTACTTCTCCCTGGTGCAGGGGAGCCTGAAAGAGGTCTCGGACTAGGGGAGCGACAAGCACGAACAAACGAACCCTCCGCAACACAGAACATGTTTTTTGCACTTACTTCACTGATATCGTATTTTTCAATAATTTCACATTAGGCATGAATAAAATTGATTTCTACCTGAAGCACGCAATTCTCCCTTACATCAAAAGGTTAGAATTGCGAAATGAGTCGTATAATGTAAGCACATTAGTACAAAATGAAACACATGCAAAAATCAATAAACATATACATATATATCGAATAAAACGGAAATATATAAAGTTAAAAAGGATCAGTGACTGGGGAGGAGACTAAACACTAGTTCACTAAGGACTACGTTTTCAATCTCTCACCGAACAGTGCCTTGGGACGAGAATAAAAACTAAAACGTTTTATCCTCTCTCCCCGTACAGAGACTTGGGACGAGAGTAAAAAACTGAATCGAGAACAACGTTACTCGCTCCCAAACTCCTTGTACAGAGACTTGGGACGAGAATAAAGATCGGATCGTTCTCTCTTTCTCTCTCTCTCTCTCTCTTGTCACACACAAGAGAATGGCCCACTCACCCTTCGTCAATAAACAGGTTATTTGACCAAAGGAAAAAACTGAAAGGACTAAGAAATTGAAAATTAACAAGTTCCTTTAAATTAGTATCTAAAACACTTCAGTTTGAAAGAAGAATGAACAAAACGTCAAAATCGATTTACTCTTTCTGCAAAGTGAAACCGTGATTCTCTCTTTCTCTATCGTAACGATAGAGCGCAAACTGCGTAGCATAAATAAACCAAACGTTAGTTCATCTTTGAAAAAACCGCACGAAGACTATTCAAAGAATATATTTCTTAAAATATTTTCTAAAAAATATTCATTTCATAACTCTTACAGAGCAATTGATTTAAACTTAACAAAAATAAAAGTTGAATGGGCTCAACGTTGTTTAACTTCGTTTTCCAAGTTAGGACCGCCTACAAGGAATAGGCAAAGGCCGCATATAAACAAAACATAAAATTTATCTTGATGTTTAGTATAAATGGAAAGCTAATCGAAGAGGCCTAATAAAGGCGGGTGAGATATAAAATATATAGAGGAAAATCTATAAATATCAACAATAATTTATAATGTGATAAAATAATTACTAAAAGCCTTAAACACACTTCCGTACACTGAGGGAAGGGTCGGCCATCTTTTCTCTATGGAAAAACCAGAGATAAAAAAAAAAAAAAAGCAAGGTCAAAACACTTTTCCTCTCCTTTCAAAAGCATTTCTTTTGAAGATAGTATTGAATAATCCAACACGGCGAAAGCAATAAAACCAAAACCAAGTACTTCACCAATTCGGTAGAAAACTCGTGGTCATAAAGCGAGTGGAACCAACTTGTTGACAAGACCGACAGAGAAGAACTGGAGATGTTTACAAGTATATGCGGTATCTGGCCGATAGTCGGCGCTGGTGGTCACATCCGCAACCTTCACGGCGATCGCTCGCGAGTTTTTGGAATCTGTCGAGCCGTCGGAGACGTCAGCTATTATATATTCACCGGTTAAGTTTAATATTTAAAACTTAATTTTTACGAATAGAACTTACCTGGCCGTTACATATATATAGCTGATTCACACATTTGAAGGTGGGTGAAAGACAGCCAACATCGTTGGGAAACAACTATAAGTCGTAGGTAATCACCTTGATTCCTTACCTGCTAAGGTAGCTGACTTCAAAGGTTCCTGCCTCGAGTCGCTTTCCCTTAGGAGTGCCAGCCAGGTGGAGACCTGTTACCTGAAACAACTCAATCGAGTCTGTCAAACGAGGCAAGACCAACAATGTGACTACACTTCTGCACTACCTATCCCCCTTTTATTATCTGCAACCTTACTCAACCTAACCACCTAACTTTGCAGACTAGATATCTTACTTATCTAGCTAGAGTGATGGTGCTGTTCCCACAAGTCAGTACACTCAGACAACCATAAAAACACAAACCCAATTACAGGCATACCGTACAATAGTTAAGGTTGAGGGGAGGTAGTAACTCCTTTACCCAATACAGAAGCAGTAGCTACGTATGGGCCCAAAGTGTAACACTTTTCATAGTCAACTCTTACCTCTCTGAGGTAACGAGTAGCGAACACAGAGTTGCTTCTCCAAAATGTTTCGTCCATTATTTGCTTAACTGACATATTCTTCCGATATGTCAGTGATGTTGCAATGGCTCTCACCTCGTGAGCCTTTACTTTTAACAGACCGAAGGTCTCCTCCTTGCATAAGAGGCGAGCTTCTCTTATCGTCTCCCTCAAGAAGAATGATAACGCATTCTTCGAGAGGGGCTTTTGTGGATTCTTTACCGAACACCATAAAAAACTGGATGCACCTCTTAAATTCTTTGTCCGCGATAAATATGCCCTGAGGGCTCTAACTGGGCAGAGAAGTCTCTCCTCCTCTTGGCCCACTAAATTTGTGAGGTTAGGAACCTCAAACGTCCCCGGGCAGGGTTTGGATGGGTTCTCATTCTTAGAGAGGAAGTCGAGCCTTAACACACATACTGCTCCATCCTGGTTGAAGCCCACCTGCTTCTCTATTGCATGAATCTCGCTGATGGAAAGAGCCATCAAGAACAGAGTTTTCTTAGTTACGTCTCTAAGGGTTGCTTGCGAGATGGGCTCGAACTTCCTGCTGCATAAAAACTTCAAAACCACATCCAAATTCCAAGCCGGGGGTCTCAATTGAGTCTGTTCAGTAGTTTCAAACGACTTTAAGAGATCCTTCAAGTCTGTATCTTGCGTCAAATCTATGCCTCTGTGCCTAAAGACAGCCAAAAGCATACTTCTGTATCCTTTTAGGGTGGATACGGCCAGCTTAGAGTCTTGCCTGAGGAACAATAGAAAATCAGCTATCTGGCTCACAGAGGTAGTGGTTGAAGACACTTTGCGTTGTTTAAACCACGATCTAAAGGTCTCTCACTTCGATTGGTACACTCACTGTGAAGAGACCTTCCTCACTCTGGCGATTGCTCTTGTAGCTTGTGTAGAAAAGCCCCTCACTCTGACAAGCTTCTCGATAGTCTGAAGGCAGTCAGTTGTAGAGCGAGGGGGTTTTGATGATACCTCTCGAAGTGGGGCTGTTTGAGAAGCTTTGGACTTGGAGGAAGGCTTCTCGGAAAGTCCACTAACATCTCCACCACCTCTGTGAACCACTCTCTTTCTGGCCAGAATGGAGCTATCAAGATCATTCTCCCTGCCTCGAGGAGAGTGAATTTCTTGATGACTAGGTTGAT
This sequence comes from Palaemon carinicauda, assembly GCF_036898095.1. Classification (NCBI taxonomy): domain Eukaryota; kingdom Metazoa; phylum Arthropoda; class Malacostraca; order Decapoda; family Palaemonidae; genus Palaemon; species Palaemon carinicauda. Next base: position 26,536,584 of record NC_090743.1, read on the forward strand.
AATCTTGAACGGGGGGAATGCATAAGTGTCTATCCCTGTCCGCTATTGCTTCCTTGTCCGGGACTAGGGAGCAGTAGTTGGGGATTCTCTTGTTCTGGTTGGAGGCGAAGAGGTCTATTGAAGGCCTCCCCCATAACTTCCACAGCCTCTGGCAAACCTGATGGTTGAGGGTCCATTCAGTGGGCAGAACTTGCCCTTTCCTGGTGAGCATGTCTGCTCTTACATTCTTCTGTCACTGCACGAATCTTGTTCAAAGCTCTACGCCATTCTCCTTCGCCCACAGAAGGAGCGCTCATGCTGTTTCGTACAGGGACAGAGAATGAGTCCCTTCTTGCTTCTTGATCTAAGCCAGGGCCGTGGTGTTGTCTGAATTGACTTCTACTACTCTCCCCGAGACAAAGTCTTTGAAGGCTTTCGATCCTAACAGAATGGCCATCAACTCTTTCCTGTTGTCGTTCTGTTCCACTTCCCAAGAGCCTGAGACCTCCCTGCTCCCCAGTGTTGCTCCCCATCCTGACTCCGAAGCGTCTGAGAACACCACTAGGACTGGGTTCTTCCTGAACAGGGAGATTCCTTCTCCTAATATCGACGGATCCAACCACCAACTCAGATGTCTCTTGATCTCAGCTGGAATGGGGAAGGAAAAGGAGGAGTCCTGATTCTTCCTGTCCCGTACTCTTAAAAGGATGTGTTGTAGAGGTCTCAGATGCAACCTTCCCAGGCAGACAAACTGCTCGAGCGAGGAGAGGGTGCCCAGCAAACTCATCCAATCCCTCGCCGAGCACTTCTGCCTCCCCAGGAATTCCTGCACCTTCTCGAGGCACCTGTTTTGCCTTTCTTGGGAGGGAAAAGCCCGAAAACGAGCCGAGTCCAGAACTACCCCCAAATAAAGAATCGTCTGACTCGTTTCGTCTGGGACTTCTCCTTGTTGATGACGAGACCCAGTTCCTGGGTCATCATAAATGTCTTGTGTAAGTCCTTCAGTTTGCTCTACTGCCCGTCTCCTGCCTTCTTCCTCTGAATTCCGTCCTAGATGGGGCTCTACACCGAAAGGGCTGCTGAACTTTCTTCTCCTCCTTCTTCAAAGATGACGGATTTCCCGGTAGAGCCTTCCTTGCGGAGCACGTCAGGTCTTGCGTAGCATTTTGTGTCAGCGAAAGGGTAATGTCCCTGACTAGGGACTCGGGAAAAAGATGTTCCAAGAGAGGGGCGTATAGGAGCTCTGCCATCAGTGCGACCGTAACTGCTTTGGTCGTGAAGGAGCATAATAGAGCCCTCTTCTTCAGAATTCCCGCAGAAAACGGGGAAGCCAACTCGTTTGCCCCATCTCTTAGAGCCTTATTCATACAGGCCATAATACTGGTTAGGTCTTCTGTCCCTGTGGCTTGAATGTGTTCTGCTTTCCTGGCCAGTGTTCCATGTGCCCAGTCTAAGAAGCTGAACACTTCGAAGGATCTGAAGATCCCTTTGATGAGGTGGTCTAGCTCTGACATAGACCACATCACCTTAGCAGAATTAAGGGCATGTCTCCTAGACGAATCTACTATGCCGGAGAAGTCCCCCTGGGAGGAGGCAGGTACTCCCAGGCCAAGAGCTTCTCCAGTCTCATGCCACATGCCCACCTTAGAGGCAAGTCTGGCAGGTGGAAACGAGAAGGTGGTCTTCACTACTTGTCTACGTTCTTTCCAGAGCCTTCTTTGCCGAAATCGACAGTTTCATCTTGATGAAAGCTGACTGCTTCTTCGACTTCTTCCTGATGAACTGTGACTGAGGAGAACGAGGAGCACCAGGTTTAAACTCCTCTTCATACAGCTCAAGGAGGGAGCGTGAGAGGACCTTATAGTCAGCAGCTGCATTAGCAGGTTTATCTTCGTCCTCCGAAATATCCTCTAAGTCCTGGATTCTTCCAACTCTGTTTCCTTTTGAGCTGAAGGAAGTAAGTCAGAGGTTTCTTTAACATCCAAATTAATTTCAGTCCAGCGTGCATAAGTATCACTCCCTTCTAGCTGTTCACCTGCGTCAGAGGAGTAAAGCCGATCGCCGGATGCGTCCTGTAGGCGAGAACTGGATGCGTCCTGACGTCGGGAGACGCATGCGTCCTGGAGCCGAGCACTGGTTACATCTTGGTGTCGGGCACTTGATGCGTCCTTGCGTCGAGCGGTGGATGCGTCCTGACGTAGAGAGCTGGATGCGTCCTTGCATCGAGAGATGAATGCGTCCTGACGTCGAGAGTTGGAAGCGTCCTGGAGAGGCAGGCTGGATGCGTCCTGACGTCATGAGCTGGATGTGTCCTGACGACGAGAGTTGTATGCGTCCTGTCGTCGAGAGCTGGAACCGTCTTGTCGAGTGCTGGTCTGACGAGAGCGAGAGTAGATGTCTTCCTGCCGTGGAGAACTGAAAGCGTCGTCGTGTCGAGCCAAAGAATCATCGTATCGGAGAGAGGGAGAATATTCCTGTCGTCTAGAGGAAGGAGAGACGTGGCGTCGAGAGCTTGACGAATCGCGGCGTCGAGAGTCGGGAGAAGAACCCTGATTGGCGCCAGGAACTTTGCGGTGCCGAGAGAGGGGCGTTTCCCAGTGCAAAGTATGACGTATCCTCCCCTCACCGCGAGAACGGTGCTGTCTGTAGTCCCGAAAGGGAGAGGAACTCCGTTCCCTCTTACTAGCTTAAGAAAACTTTGCGGGCGTTTCTTTGCTTGACCTGTTCACTGGTAACTTGTCGTCCTTACGTCTGCCAGACTGGGGGTGAGGACGGCTAAAAGCTTGAACTAGTGACACCAGTTGGTCTTGCATGACGGTCATGAAGGATTTCGCAACCGCTGCTGGGTCTTGCAATTCCGAAGGAGAAGGATGCCGAGTCACGCTGGTAGCAGGAGAAGGTTCTCTAGAGAGTCCTTCGTAACCTGAAGGAAGAGGAGATCTCTCCTTCCTCCAACCGTCCTGCGGAAAATCGTCCCTTCTAGGTTTAGATCTTTTCGCTAGAGAGGCGTTCCAGTCATCGTCGGAAGGAAAAGGTTCCGGGCTACCTACTCCATCTACTCGAAAGGGGAGAGCGAGTACGGGTCTTGTCAGCTTGCTGCATCCACCTTCTCTTGGTCGGCCTCAATGCCTCATACTGCCATCTGCGTCTAGGAGAGGGGCTCGGAGAAGGCACTACCACGTCCGACACGCCTTTTCCGTGGCGGTCATAAGCAGCCTGGGAAATAGCAACAGGACTGCTTGAGGCGACGGCTGACCGAGGATACGTACCTCTCATCTACTTGCGGTCGTCAACGTACCTTCTCCCTTGGTCCTGGGAGCTTGGTAGAGGTCTAGACCTAGGGGCGTGACAGGTTCGGTCAGTTGCCACCTCCACTGCACTTTCACAAGCACTATCACTAATTTCACTTGCACTCTTACCTTCCTTCAAGGCTGCAAGCTGGTCCTTAAGATACTTCATCTCAGCCGCCATCCTGAGGGTCATCCACAGTAGTCACAGTTCCTGTAGAAGGAGCAGGGGCTACTACCTCAGGAGAAGGTTCAACTTCTACAGAAGATCTAGGAATTGAGGGGTTATAAGAAATGTCTAGGCTAACATCACTAACAGACTTAGATTTACAAGCCCTCCTGACTTTATCCAATTCTAATTTACGCACATAGCATTTCATTTCCATCTATTTCTTTTCATCCAAAACCTCACATTCTTTACACCTTTTATCCAGAGCACACTCAAAGCCCCTGCACCCCAAACAAACAGTGTGAGGGTCCACCGAAGCTTTCGGCAACCTCACCTTGCATTCCTCATTCACACAAACTCGAAAATGCTTATCAGACATCGTATCCAAAGAACAATCAAAAGAATAAATAAAAAAAACGAGGCACAAAAGCGATTGCCAATCCACAGGTCGGTATACGTCACCAATAATTAGTCCAATACAGCGACACAGAGAAGCGAGCGAAAAACCCGACGGCGGACCAGCAACGATGTTGTCAGCCCAACCGGCAGAGATGATCTGAGGAACAGAAAACGGGAGTGATTCTAAGTACCACCCTGTAAGGGTTGTTAACCACCTAACTGAACAACTACCACTCGGCGGTTGCCGCGAGTTTTGAAAAATCTGCCGGACCGACAGAGACTATAGCTATATATATATAACTGCCAGGTAAGTTCTATTCGTAAAATAATAGTTTAAATGATAAAGAAGTATTTATGATGTAAAAACCTAGAAAACAGGTTGGGTTGGGAGGTTCAAGATTCTTGAACATGGTAGGTTAGGGTACTTGGAATGAATCCTAATTGAAATAAGCTATGGTTCTTTTCTTGCATGGCACAAAGAGGGTTTGCAGTTATCCTCACAGACACAGGTCTTCATGGAATTTGGGCCTAGTAGTTGAACTAAGAAATAATAGTTCAGAGGGACAGAATTATGGAAGAAATCTAGCCACGAACAGAGCTAAAGTAGAGGGCTAAAATGTGGGAGGAACCAGGGACTGAAGGGACACTACAAAGGCTTCAGCAATCCACACAGTACACACAGTGAGGTGCATTAATGGCACTAAAGCCCATGGAGATATGAGGTATCAATAACAAAGAGCAAATTCCACATACTGTGAATGGGAGAGGGGCTACATTATCAACTTTCGATGCATGGTATTTGTAGTGTACAATTAAGAATAAAAAGTTATAAAAAAATTAAAATACAAAATATCAAAATTGGTCACACTTAAAACTTTACTTACCTTAGTTGGACTGGAATATCTAATAAATTGTGTATATATATCTTATACTGTGCATATATCACCATACTGATCACAGTTCCTTATAATAAGATGATAAATATTATCCATGAACACAATATTTGGAGAAGTCTATAATTTATTAGTTAAAAACTTTAGGCACATCTTGCAACTACAATTTTGACAATATTCCCAATGTTCTCTATGGTTAATGGCAAATAAGACATGATTTGAAAGGTCAAACAATCAAAATCAAACAAACTCCATATTATATACAGAGGGAATGAGCAAGAATACATTTACATACACAGATGGGTAGAATCGGCTACAGACAGCTTGCAATATCTAGATCATCAACCAATAGAAACTTAGAACCCCATAAGCCACTTAATATCTAATCAGAGCTAAATCAATCTCAAGCAAGATCTTTTGATAAAAAATTGTGGGAAACCACAGACCCATAGAAAAAGATTGTGATTCTTACAAGAATACCGCAGCACAAGCAATGAAAGCTCAGGTTGAAGGTGAAAGCTCAGGGTAGTAGAGTTTTATTAATCCACATACTGCTATGAACAAAGCATTATACAGTATATTGTATGATGAAATCTGTGGCTTGAACACACCTACAGAAAGATGGAAAACACATGGCCAACCAGATTTCTATAGTCAGCTTGTTTGTCAGTCATTTCTATTTATATATGAACTCATTTTATGAAAAACCAAATGTCTTTAGAATTTATGAAACTTCAACAGAGCACCATGTGAGGTACACTGTAGGCACTAACCCCATGCGGGAAGTAGACCTTCTGAAATATTCTAAGAACAAGAAAAGTAAAAGCTGCAACATAATCAATAGCTAAATGAGAGGAAAATGTGCACGACTATACTCAAAGATGAGATAGTATAATGTGGCCAATATGATTCAACTACCACAAAGTTCATTTATAATATTTAAATCAAACACAGTCAATGAAACATTATTGAGATGAGGTGGATAATGAACTCCATCAACTACATCATTTCCTTTAAAACCCTCTAACAAAATACAGTACCGTATATACAATTTTATATAGTAATTTACAATTATTACTAATACATTTATTTCTTATTGAAGTGATTCAGAATTCAGCAAACTTTCAGCAGATTAATCATAACCAATTATATTAAAACTTTCTCTTAACTTTCAGCCCAAATGCATTTTTTGGTCCAAGTTTTATCTATGCCTTTGGGCATGACTTTCTAGACCTTCCTACGAGTTTTCAGAAGACCAAGGAAAAACGGATTAATACTTGTACACTATATATACAGTATATAAAAAATATGTCCAATAGTCTTGTACTTTTAAAATACTCCAAGCAGACTTACAGTTGCATGCCATGACTGGGTGGTTCGACGTGCTGATGTTGTGAGAGCATCCCAGTGTTGTTCAAGGAAAGGAATAATGTCACGCTGAAGACTGAACATCAACCGTCCATCTTTTTCTTTCGCATTGTACTGCAAGTTAGCTAGTGCTGTAATGCACATATCCCGAAGCTCTGTTGAAAAAAGTTCATAAGGTAAGAATTTTCAACAAATAAATTGTAAAAAATACTACTTTCAAAATACTCTACCCAGTAGTGCGGGAAGACAATATAAAAATAAAGCTTACCTAAAGAATTTTCATTTTTAATAAAACTGATTTCAATAATAACTCGCAACATTCATTTGTTACATGTTAAAAAAAAATATAAGAATAACTTTTATTACAAGCCTTTGCAGTATCTTGGGGAGGATGGAGCAAACCTATTAATATTGAGTAGGTATTGAAATAAAAATTGTAAAATTCTTTTTATTTCAATGGATCTTGGCCAACATTAATTTGCTGAATATTGCATTCAGAATGCAGTGATATGCTAAAAAATGATATTTTGATTATAAAATAAATTTTTGAATATACTTACCCGGTGAATATATAATAGCTGACGTCTCCGACGGCTCGACAGAATTCAAAAACTCGCGAGCGATCGCCATGAAGGTAGCGGGTGTGCCCACCAGCGCCAACTATCGGCCAGATACCGCATATACATGTAAACAGCTCCAGTTCTTCTCATCCCGCTGTGCCTTTAATTTATATATTCACCGGGTAAGTATATTCAAAAATTTATTTTATAATCAAAATATCATTTTCAAATATTAAACTTAGCCGGTGAATATATAATAGCTGATTCACACCCATGGTGGTGGGTAGAGACCAGTATTAATACAGTTTACGGCGTATATGCTTAGAGTTTTTGACAGTTATATCATAACAAAACCCAAATAAATATTGGTACCTGGTAATGAAGCTGACTCTAACGATTACTCTGCCTTGTTAGTCCGCTTTCCTCACGAAGCCCAGCCATCCTCTTAGGATGCTGAAAGACTCCCAGGAGCTGAAGTATCTAGGGCGACAACCCATACAACAGGACCTCATCAAAACCCTTAATCTGGGCGCTCTCAAGAAATGACATTTGACCACCCGCCAAATCAAAAAGGATGCGAAAGGCTTCTTAGCCTTCCGTACAACCCAATTAAAAACATTTCAAGAGAAGATTAAAAGGATATTGGAATTAAGGGAATGTAGTGGTAGAACCCTTACCCACTACTGCACTCGCTGCAACGAATGGACTCAGTGTGTAGCAGTCCTCATAAAGAGTCTGGACATCTTTTAAGTAAAATGACGCGAATACCGACTTGCTTCTCCAAACGGTCGCGTCCATAATACTTTGCAGAGATCTGTTTTGCTTAAAGGCCACAGAAGTTGCTATAGCTCTTACTTCGTGCGTCTTAACCTTAAGCAAGCAACGATCTTTTTCACTCAAGTGAGAATGAGCCTCTCGGATTAAAAATCTAATAAAATATGACAAAGCAATCTTTGACATAGGCAATGAAGGCTTCTTAACTGAGCACCACAAAGCCTCAGATCCACCTCGTAAGGATTTAGTCCGAGCTAAATAAAACTCCAGAGCTCTAACTGGACACAGCACTCTTTCAAGCTCGTTGCCTACGATCTCTGACAGGCAAGGTATATCAAATGACTTAGGCCAAGGACGAGAAGGCAGTTCATTTTTGGCCAAGAAAACCAAGCTGAAGTGAACATGTGGCTTTATCTGTAGAAAAGCCGATGTTCCTACTGAAGGCATGGATCTCACTGACCCTTTTAGCCGAAGCCAAGCACACTAAGAAAAGCGTCTTGAGGGTGAGATCCTTCAGAGAGGCTGAATGTAATGGCTCAAACCTGTCGGACATTAGGAACCTTAGGACCACGTCTAAGTTCCATCCAGGAGTTGCCATACGACGCTCCTTAGAGGTCTCGAAGGACTTAAGGAGATCTTGGAGATCTTGATTATTGGACAGATCTAAGCCTCTATGTCTGAACACAGACGCCAACATGCTCCTGTAGCCCTTAATAGTGGGCGCTGAGAGGGAGCGAACATTTCTCAGATGTAGGAGAAAGTCTGCAATTTGGGCTACAGAGGTACTGGAAGAGGAAATGGATGATGACTTGCACCAGTCTCTAAAGACTTCCCACTTCGACTGATAGACCTTGATGGTAGATGCTCTCCTAGCTCTCGCAATCGTTCTGGCTGCCCCCTTCGAAAATCCTCTAGCTCTTGAGAGTCTTTCGATAGACTGAAGTCAGTCAGACGAAGCGCGGGGAGGCTTTGATGAAGACTCCTTACGTGGCTGCCGTAAGAGATGCATCCTTAAAGGTAGACTCCTTGGAACGTCTACCAGCCATTGAAGTACCTCTGTTACTCACTCTCTCGCGGGCCAGAGTGGAGCAACCAATGTCAACCTGGTCCCTTCGTGAGAGGTGAACTCCTGCAGCACCTTGTCTAGGATCTTGAAAGGTGGAAAGGCATAAACGTCCAGGTGAGACCAGTCCAGCAGGAAAGCGTCTATGTGAGCTGCCTCTGGAACTGGAACTGGAAAGCAGTAAGTCGAGAGCCTCTTTGTCAGAGAGAGTAGCAAAAAGATCTATGGTGGGTAGACCCCATGTCATCCATAGCTTCTCGCACACAGTCTTATGCAACGTCCACTCCATGGAGAAGACTTGTCCTCTTCTGCTGAGGCCGTCCGCCAAGACATTCATTTTTCCTTGCACAAATCTCGCCAAAGGAGAGATGTTACTGCCTTAAAAGGAGTTCCTTCTGATCCGTGGATCAAAGAACCGAGCCTTCCAGACTGTCCAGTGGAGCTCCCTAACCCAAATCCGCTGCATCTGAAAACAACACATGGTTTGGGTTCTTGATCGCAAGAGAAAGACCTTCTCGAAGTCTGATGTTGCTGTCCCACCAAGTCAGACATGTCTAGACTGAGTTGGAGATTGGGAAAGAGATACTCACTAAGCCCTTCTCCTTGTTCCAATGTTTAGGTGAAATAGGAAAGGGCATAGGTTGAGTCTCCCCAGAGAGATAAACTACTCCAGCGATGAAAGAGTTCCCACGAGGCTAGTTCAAACTCTTACAGAGCAACTGTTTTTCTCTTGCAAGTGAAGGACATTTAACAGAGCTTGTTCCATTCTTGCGGGAGACGAAAAGGGTCGAAAAATCAGACACTGTATCTCCATTCCCAAAAGAAGAATAGTCTGGGATGGGATACTGTAAGTTACGACTTCTCTACGTTCACTATGAGACCTAGCTCCTTGGTTAGGTCTAATGTCCATTAGAGGCTCTCCAGACAGCGATATAATGACGAACGCCCTGATTAGCCAGTCGTCAAAATAATGGGAGGCTCTGAATCCTCAAAAAATGTAGAAAGCTTGCTACATTTTGCAAGGGCCTTGTAAAAACAAGAGGAGCAGGAATGAGGTCGAGTACAGTGCTCGACAGTGGTACATTACTTTCCCGTCCACAAACCTCAGATGTAGTTGAAAGTTTGGATGAATCGGGATGTGGAAGTATGCATCCTGAAGGTCGAGAGAGACCATCCAGTCGCCTTCCATTAATGCTGTCAAGACAGCTTGGTAGACTTCATCGTGAAGTTTGTCTTGACAATGAACACATTGAGCGCACTTGCATCTTTCGTACTCCTGCAGTGAACGTGGCTGCCAGATCATTGGAGCCATCCCTGATAGCCTTGTTTATGCATGACATAATTGTACAGCAAAACTTCAAACGCTCGAAAAAAAAACTCCTAACAGGAGATGGTCTAGCTCTGAAGCCGACCATAAAATCTTGGAGCGTCTCATGGCCAGGCGCCAGGGGGAGAGTATGAGGCTTGAGAAGTCTATCTGGGCAGAGGCAGGAACTCCCAAGCCGAGAACTTCTCCCGTGTCATACCAGACGCTCGCTCTATAAGCCAGTTTAAAAGGAGGGAAAGCAAAGGCTGTCTCCCCCAAACTCCTCCTGGTGATCAACCAGTCGCCTAGCAAACGTAAAGCTCTCTTAGAAGAGCGAGAGAGCACTAGCTTAGAAAACAACGGCTTCGAAGTAGCTAGGCCTAGTGTAAACTCTGACGTTTAGGCGAACGAGGAGCAGCAGTTACAAAATGGTCCGGACAAAGATCCTTAAAAATCAGCATGATTTATTTAAAGTCCATAGAGGGCTGAGCAGCTTTAGGCTCCTCTCCGTCTGACAGAGTCCCCAAGGGAATATCAGTAGGAGGGGGATCAGCAACTTCCTCATCTGAAGGAACCTCGTCCGACAAGAAGCAAGACAGGGACCTAAATGAGGCAAGTCATATCCAGGTATTGCTCAATGACCAGAAGTTGTTGACAACCATCCTTTTCAGACCAACCACGTAACATGGCACCGAATGTTAATACTAAAGGATCCAAGACTGGAGAGCAGAATAGATCAAATTATAGCTTGAATTCATGGGGGAACACATCAGTGTTGGGTCCTCTTCACTTTCCTGAACTGTTGGTAGACCTGAGGATTGAAGGACCATTTTGTTAGTAGAAGTTGGTCAATCTCCTCAATTGCCTGCTAGAATATTCATTCTCCCTGCTACAAACTGAGGAATCAAGGTCATATTTCTTGCCTCGGTCAAAAAAAAAAAAAAAAAAAAAAAAATCTTGAGCAAGGAGGAAGAGACTCAGATTTGGTACCTTTTATATTGTTGGCATAGTGTTATAATCTCTCCTTACTTGACATCTTTTGCCACCAATAATGCCTTAAAAACTGGTAGCATTTGCATTGGATTGGATTATAAAATCTGAGGCGAGGCCAGTCACAGGTGAGGTCTTGCAGTTTAAGACTGTTTCTGTGAAGACTTGCATTGTCTGGCTTCCAAGGTTGCTGTCAAGCCCAAGTAGTCAGGCTGATCTCTGCTACCAGACAATCCTTGTAATCCCAATATGACTGTACCTCTCTAAATCAGAAAGGGGTAAAAGAGAGCCTTGAGAGAGGATGTTCTTTCACAAAACTCCTTCAGATGGAATTAAGGAGTCTCATACTGAGGTGAGAATGAAAATTTCACACATGCGGTTTGAAACCGTGTGGCAGATTCCCGAATGTCAAAGAACATGTCTTAACACAAACAGTTGTTTCCTGTGCAGTTCGTCAGCATCAGGAAACAGAATACTAGATTTAGGACAAACTAGTAAAATTGCCAAATTTGCTGACGATACTAAACTAGGCATAAACGCTGGGAACTCAGATGTAGAAGCCACGAGAGGATCTAATGAAGCTAGGAGAATGGTCCAGAAAATGACAAATGCCTTTTAACTGTGGGAAATGTAAAATCATCCATATAGGTTATAGTGACCCACAGATTACTCACTGCTGGGTAATGAAATAGAAAGTGTGGACCAGGAGGAAGATCTCGGTATTATTAACAGCAATGATTTGAAGTTCACCAAAGAGCATAAAAGCTGAAAAGAAAGCACAAAAACTAATAGGTTACATAAAGAGACAATTCAAATACAGAAACAAAGACACTGTACTACAGCTGTACACATCACTACTAAGACCCCATCTAGAATACGGAGTCCAATTCTGGGGTCCAAGAATTCAGAAGGATATAGACACTGTAGACTGGAAGCAGTACAAGCTAGGGCCACCAAACTAGTTCCTACACAAAGGCAATGTGGATATAGAAGGAGGATGGAACGTTTAAACTTATTTGATCTACAAACTCGACGACTAAGGGGACAGTTAATAGAGCCATTCAAAATTCTTAAAGATTACATAAAATGTATATTACAACAATCTATTCACGCTTAGCACAAATCAGTCCAGAGGTAACGGATACAAACTGAAATTGAAAAGATACACCACCAATTAATGTGGCAATTTCTTTGTATATAAAATAGCAAATACATGGAATAGTCTTCCAGCGGATGTAGTAAAACAGTAACACGGTAAACGAGTTCAAGAATAAGTTAGACAAGATCATAAAAACTCTCTAAATGCCTAAACTAAATCACTCTACCAAAGAGCAAATGGAGTCTCTGCCAATGGACTAATTAGTCTTTTGAGACATCCAAAATCTTAATAAAAAGCATGCACGCACGCACGCACACACAAAAAATTGGAGAGAGTTTATCTTACGTAACATATAAGAAAATGAAAACAATCACTTGTATAATCCTGATCTTATTTTATTTAGTGTACCTTTAATAGTGTATTAATAAAAAAAAAAAAATAGACAATTCATATTAATCACTGAAAAATAGCAGCAGAAGAGGAATGCATACCTTCTGCAACAGCTGAACCAATACTACCACTCGGGGGGAAACCTCTCGTCTGAAGGGCGCCATAGACTTCTCTAGTATTCTAGGCACCACACGGATTAGCAGAGCACACGGTTTGGAAATAACTGCCGTCCAGTTATTCTTCCGCAAAGTTATTTCCCGCAGTGTGTGAAGAGCTTCATTGATCTACATTGATTTCTAAATCGCACGGTTTCAACCGCTCGTATGAAGCGAGCCGAAAAAAGAACTTTTCCAAAGCAGCCATAGTACCTAGGACTGCCCCACTTGTGGGAAGAAAGAACTTGAAGTGGTCTGAACTCCTCTTGATATTTTACGAAGGGATTTTCAGCACTCCTCCTTACTCCCAAAATAAAGTATAGAATAAGTGGTAGACAAATTACTGTATTCAAAATATACTTGAATCTCCAAGTTGAACAAGAGATTTAAAATTAGATCCTTGGCCTTCCAAATCGCAGGAGGGGAGTTTGCAAGAACTAGCCAGTCATCTATGTACAGGTAATGCTCGAATTACGACCTATGCGAATTATGACGCTTCGACTTTACGACGATTTTTTTCAGGGTGATGACATCACGTCTATCGAAATAGGACAAATAAGTCCTTGAAAATAATCTATTTTTTTGTATAAAAATAAACCGATTTATCTTGTTAAATTATTAATTTCTTTTATTGTTAATATTCAGTATCTATTTTCAGTAAAAAAAATACATTAAGAAAAGTTTTAATATCTGTCGAGTTCATATTATATGTCTGGTGACGTCACATCATCGGCGGAAAGCGACCAGGCAATACACTGATTTCCTTCCAAAAGGCTAACGATTAATATTAGTATTCCCATTATTGAAATATTAAGTAACGATACAAAGTATTATGTGGGTCTGTATCGGTTGTCATGAGTACTAAGTTGCGTAAATTTGACTGTACGCTAGTTTTATTAAATCACTGATAATAGATCGATGTTTATCTAAAGAAAGTATACTAATAGGACAAATATTTTCTTGAAAATAATATATTTCCTTTTACATTATAAAAATTAAATACTTTTGTTTAGTAAGTTAGTATTTTCTTTTCATTTCTTGCAAGAAAAAAAGGAAACGAATTTACATATTTTGTAAGTCATTCTTCATAGAGTTTACGTCACGTGTCTTGTGACGTCATGTATCTGTGGCGGAAGCCCGCTGACAAACCGAATGATTTCCTTTCATTGTGTTACCGAGTAATCTTATTACGGCATTCCCATCATCAAAACACCGAGTAACGAAATCAAGTATTTTAGTGGTCTGTATCATTAGTTATGAGATTAATACAACTTACTGTAAATTTAAGAAAAAAAAGTCTGATGACGTCATATTTCTGGCTGAAGGCGAGAGGCAAATCAAGTGATTTCCTTCCGATGCGTTACTATTCCCATAATCGAAACATCGAATAATGATATAAAGAATTTTTTAATAATTTTCAAAGAAATGTGAAGATTTAACTGAATTAAAAAAAAAAAAAAGAGAGAGAGAGAGAGAGAGAGAGAGAGAGAGAGAGAGAGAGAGAGAGAGAGAGAGAGAGAGAGAGAGAGAGAGAGAGAGAGAGAGAGATGGGGGGGGTTGCGTATTCCTTTTATAACTAATAATAAGGTCTATAAACGAACTTGAGACGAATAACACTGATTTATATAATTTTCTTGACATTCAAAATCTCTTCATAATGAATATTACAACAGTGCCAATACGTTATAGGGTATCACATTTTCAATACAGTTCGTTTATACATACATCACAATTGGTACAAAGTTGTGGGGAATGAAAGTGACGGAGAGACAGAAATTGAATGTGTTTGAGATGAAGTGTCTAAGGAGTATGGCTGGTGTATCTCGAGTAGATAAGGTTAGGAACGAAGTAGTGAGGGTGAGAACGGGTGTAAGAAATGAGTTAGCAGCTAGAGTAGATATGAATGTGTTGAGGTGGTTTGGCCATGTTGAGAGAATGGAAAATGGCTGTCTGCTAAAGAAGGTGATGAATGCAAGAGTTGATGGGAGAAGTACAAGAGGAAGGCCAAGGTTTGGGTGGATGGATGGAGTGAAGGAAGCTCTGGGTGATAGGAGGATAGATGTGAGAGAGGCAAGAGAGCGTGCTAGAAATAGGAATGAATGGCGATTGTGATGCAATTCCGGTAAGCCCTGCTGCTTCCTCCGGTGCCTTGGTTGACCGCGGAGGTAGCAGCAGTAGGGGATTTAGCGTTATGAAGCTTCATCTGTGGTGGATAACGGGGTAGGGTGGGCTGTGGCACCCTAGCAGTACCAGCCGAACTCGGTTGAGTTCCTTGTCAGGCTGGGAGGAACATAGAGAGGAGAGGTCCCCTTTTTTGTTTCATTTGTTTGATGTCGGCTACCCCCCCGACAATTGGGGGAAATGCCTTGGGCTATGTATGTATAAGCGAACTGTATGGAAAATGTGATACCCTATAATGTATTGGCACTGTTGTAATATTCATTATGAAGAGATTTCGAATGTCAAGAAAATTATATAAATCAGTGTTATTCGTCTATATGTGCGCATAATCGTAATACGGCAGCGTGACCTTGAGATCAGCTGATGTCAACCAAAAAATAAATCTAAAGTATTTGTTGATTATTGATATGATCAAGAAATTTAAAAATAAAATACTGTATAAACGTGCTTTGATAAACCACAAGTAAACACAATAATGTCTAATGAAATATGAAGGCTTGATATTGAACTAAAAATTGAATACTGTATGAAGCTTTAAAAATGAACTATCCTTATACGATTGCGAGAGCGAGCACACACACGCACAGAGAAAGAGCTACTGTAGGCTACAACTATTTCGCATTATACCTAATGATTAGACGAATTATATGGAAACTGATTTCCTGTAACATATTGGCACTGATGTAATATTCATGAAGATATTTTTAATAAGTTAAGAAATTCTAAAAGAAAAAAAAAATATGCCATACGTATGTACGCCATATTTTGATACGGTAGGTAGCGGCACTTTCAGATCAGCTGATCATAACCAAAGGTAAAGTGCTTCCAAAATTGAAAAATAGAATACAAAAATGCATTAATAGAGCATATGATATCCTATGAAACAAAATAGAATAATGATAGACAGTAAGAAAATATTGATAAAATATGATTAAGATGATTGCCGAATCATAACGCATCATAATAAATTTACGGAAAACTGCACTTTTTTAGTTCAACATATGACGAAATCGACTTACGACGCATCTCTCGGTCCCGATCTCCGTCGTAAGTCGGCGACTACCTGTGTAGAAAAATTTGCATACCTAGGATATAAAGTAATTTTGTGACTGAGGCTATGGATTGTATGAAGATTCGAGAGATTGAGCTGTGACAAAGACACAAGCATTTGAATTGTTGTCTTTTTACATGAAGGCTTATCTTGGGACTTAGGAATTTCCTCATATACGGATGAATCGAGGCATGCAAATATTTAAGAGATCAAGGTATTACATACAGCCTTTCATTTAGAAGGCTGATAAGAAGAAATGACTTTCTGAATTTGGGGCTAGGTTGACCCCTTGGAGATGAAGTAGCAACAAAAGGATTGAAAAAAATCTTTGAGATATTCTTGAGATATTGAGTTTAAAGGCTTGAGCAAGATCAAATTAACATGCATTAGAAATTTATTTGGAACTCGAATTAACCCGGTCTGATAAAGCAAAAGATGCTTGGAGAACAGCAGGGATTAGAAACCTGGGTGCTTCAATTAAAGACTTAAGCGAGTCCTTTTCTCCTGCTACTTGGTCCTCGACCTTCCCCAAACCTTCTTTGTCTAGGATACGCCAGGGAAGTTTTAGACTAGGTTTTACATTGGAAGGGACACAGCACAGAAGGTTGATACTTGAGTCTTCAAAGTCGTCGTCATCATCTGACACCTTCGTGTCCTCTAAGGTAGCGTCCTAGGCTAAGAAAGAAACGAAGCCTCATGATTTGTGGCCGTTTCCTGGGGTCCGTTGGTGGAAAATGCTTTCTCTGTCTCTTTCAACTAGACTTGTCCTCCCTTAAAGCGCCTGCAGAGAAAGGAAACAAAGTCTCAAGACATCTGAGAAGGGGGTAGTTCTTGTTCGAAGACTTTGAAGAGAGCCGCTGGCTGGGATCAATCAAACAAATGGAAACAAACTATAGTTCATGAGAAAGATATCTCATGGCAGGAGAGAACCCAAATGAGTTCTTATTCTTGTGTCTCGTCTAGGAGGGGGTTTCCTGAACTCTCCTCCTGCCCTTTCACTTTGAGCTAATGTTGACCACAGCGATTGGGGACATTGGATTGTCTTAGGGAGGAACTGTGTCCCAAACTCTGAAGGTGAACGGTTCTTAGATGATTCGTTATCCTTTGTGCAAGTGAGGGATCACGAGGATACACCATCTCTTGCACGTGATGTGCCTGGTGATCGTATGAAGCGTCCTCGCCTGCTTACCTTTGATCTAGAAGTGTTCCACTTGATTGGAGTGTAATACATTTGGATACAGAGAAAGACCCTCATCCCTAACGGACAATGACCGCCTAAGGCGAGAAAGCACCAAGAGAGAGAGAGGGAAAAACCCATCTGGAGCATCCGGACGATGATCACTTGCTAGAGCGAGAAGGAGAAGAGCTCTTTAGAGTGCAAAGGTGAAATGCGCTAGAAAAGCGAAGGCGAACTGCGTCTGGAGCAAGATGGCAAAAAACACCTAGAATTCAGGGACTTGATGGATTGTGAAGGTGTAGTTCCCTTACAACATGAGGAAGAGTGCTTGCTGGGTAAGTCGAAGAAAAAGTGTGTGAGACGTTTATTCATCAACCTCCGAAGAGGAAGATGAGGAGACTTGCAAGCAACCTAATGAGCGTAGGCTACTGTTTTCGACTTCAAAGACAAACCCCGAAGGCGAAGAATCAATCTTCGGCTTCTTCCTCCTGCCAAACTTCACCCACTGGTAAACTCTATGAGGATCCACATTAATGCCGCTCATGAAAGTATCGCAGGTTTTCAGCAGTACTCCTTGGCAAGTCCGCATACCCAGCATAATGACAAACAATCACACTGGAAAAGAAAAAGAAAATAACATTGTTCCAAATAAATTTCTGACAAGTTCCAGGACAGGGAAAGAGATGGTAAGTTTGCACTCTTCGATGGCTGAAATCAAAGTGAGTTGCTGCGAGCTGGTAGGGGGCGGTCACCTCCCCGATCTTGACAGGTAACTACCTACTGTATTGCTTACACCTCATTAAAATGTTAATCTGCCATATTCCAGCTTTGCTGTCATCATTCTCCTATGGTTGTATTTGTGTAGGAACAAAATAATAATAATAATAATAATAATAATAATAATAATAAGAGTACGCTAATTACATCATTTCACCTTTCATGTTTCATTATAAACTTGTGTAACATTCTCTTTCCTTAGAATCAAATCTCACAGCACATTTTCAACTCTGTAATCAATCAACTGTTAAAGTAAATCACTCTTGATCTGCAAAATGTCAAAACTCAATCTGATGGCAAGTAATTTTCAGAAAGAAGTAAAATATTGATGATGATAAGTAATCTTTAGAAAGCAGCAAATGACAGGTTAAAAATTTAAATATGTAAAGCAAACAAAGTGAACTTACGAGCTTGAGTCTTGCGGAATATTTCAACACCGTTGGGAGAGCAATTCTTGCATGTGAATGAGTAGCTCAACATGAAAGGAACCAACTTCCCTAGCTGATAGCTGATGCAAGATTCATGAAACCATGATCCACACTGCCAGCACATTAACTCCACAATGTTGAGGTTACGAAGTTTCCCACTGTAAATCAAGAAACAAATTTATAGAAAGTAACCAATACTAATGATCTTGAAAAATTAATTCTACTCTAGAACAAAGGAGACTAAGGTTGGAAAAGTTAAAAAAGGTTTGAAAAGAAATAAATCTAATTGGATTTATTCTCTAATTTCCACAATTATTTTTACTAGACATCCGATATGCTTTTTACAGTAAAGCATTGTATCTTTCTGGATATTTTGCACCTTTTTTCTTCCTTCTTAGAGAATCACGTCACCAGTTCCAAGTGGTTCCATATAGAAATTCAATAAAAGCAGCACAAATAGAAAATTCATAGCTAGAAGAAACAAAATTGATAATTTTAACAAAAAGAAAAAGAAAGGTACAGTACAATGCTTTAGTAATGCATTCACAACAGATTCACCTCCTAAGTCAATTATACTATACAGTACTTAAAGATTCCATAATTTTGATAAAACTAATACTGTGCATACAAATATCAAGATGGATACAACTATCTAGATGCATGCATGTGTCTATATCTTCAACATGCCGAGGAAGGCATTTGCTGAAATACCAAGAGGAAAAGATCCCTAACTGAACTAACATAAGATAAATCATTAAGATTGAAATTGGAATGAACAATAAGGAAACAGCAAGCCTACATGATACCATTAAAATATGACAAATTCGTAGATAATTTGTATTTTTCCTAACTTTACAAACCTTAGCTATTCAAAGTGGGGTAATTACTTTCGGCGTAGCTGAAAAGACGAGCCATTAGAATTTTAACGAGGGTTTACTACCCCACCGCTAGTTAGCGGGGGGTAGGGAGGGTAGTTAGCTACCCTACCCCCTCACACACCTGTGTGGTAAGCTCACTTTGCTTAGAGGTAGGACTTCATGGGGAACAGGGCTGGCGGGCAAGTTTGATTAAATAGCTAAGGTTTGTATAGTTAGGAAAAATACAAATTATCTACGAATTTGTCATTTGTTCCGTAACCGAAATACAAACCACGCTTTTTAAAGTGGGTGACAACCCTTAGGAAGGGTGGAATAAGTCCCAGCCTTACTGGCTTTTGGCTTTGCCCGGGGACTCATTATCTGAGTGTGTCAGCACTCAACAATAAAGAGTCCCTGCACCTCGCTCGCACCTTGCTATGCAAGAGCTGTGGCCTACGTAAGCTGTGTGTGAAGGAAAAAGTGTGACTCGTCCTAGGAAGTTGACCTGAAGTTCTTTAGATGGAAACTTTAGGCTAGGACTCTCCCAATACCACCTCGTCAGGGTATGGGGACGCGACAGTATTAATTTAATACTCGGAACACAAGGGAACATGGTTTACCTGCAGTGGTTTGAGGTCAGCTGTGCAGAGAACCCAGGATGCTGCTTTCCCCAAGAGAGGGGAGGATGAAGAAAGGAATAAGGGCCAGACATACCTTTTCTTTCATGCAGACTAAAACTGGGTAACAATGCCCTCAACCCTCTGCTACTTGTCCATTAACCCTGGATAGGTACGGTCCTCGGACACCCCTTTAAGGGTATACTCGGACGCGAACGACCCCGAGGCCAAAAAAAATTCTTGAAAAATCAGTTTTTGCAGTAACCTCCTTTTTTCTTTTGCCAAAAAAAACTTCAATGAATGCTTAAAACAACTGTAAAGATAAATACTACTCATCTGCAGAAAAACTATTTATTATAAATATTTTAAAAAATTAAGTAGAAAAAAAAAAAGACCTGACATAAAAATTCATAAAAAAAAAGTTTATACATATATACACAAATCCTTTTAGGAATTGATTCTTGAATGTTTAAGACACATCTTGATGTATTTTGGATGAAGTCAGACCCATGGAGGTGAAGATCTGAAATGAGAAAAAAAGGGTAACTTTTTTTGGCCAAAAAAAATTGTCCAAATTTCATGAATTTTTTTGGGTACCCAAATGAAATAGGAAGTGGCTAATTTTTTTAGGGAATAAACATATGTTATCCTAAAATAGAAATATGTAAAAAAATCTTCATTATTTTGTAAATTACATTTATATCAGGGGCCATATCTAAAGGTAATTTTTTGAGTACTTGGAAATTTCGTAAAAAAAATACATATATTTAATATATAATATGATATTTATGCAGGTAAAAATATACCAAAATATCACAAATTCTATAGGGAACAAGAATATATATAGATAGGGCAGCTTACGCTTCGGATATGTCCACAAAATGGCCGCCAACCACACTGACTCAGACTCCCTAATCTGCCACTTGAAATGTAGGAAGGGTATGTCAATTTCAAGGTGTTATTTACTAATCTAATTATTATTGGAAATGCATAAAAATTGTATGGTGGGTTGCTGGATAATTGTCGATTATTTTACGACTATAAAATTAAAATTCTGACCCAAAAAATTTTTTTTGAAGGGAAATAAAATCGAAAAAAAAAATGTAAAACAATATTTTAGCTAAAAAAATTTGATGATATTCAATCAAAAAAAAAGTAAACAAAATTTTCCGACAAATAAACATCTAGAGGAATCATTACTCTGTGATAGTTCCTTAGTACGTAGTAATTTTGAAAGAATTGGGAAAAAACGAAAAAATGGCAATCACCGGAAAATCGAACACATACCTATATATACGCCATATCTGGCTAAAAAAAAGATAGGCATGGGTAGCCAGATCATCTAGAAACACTTTCCAACACTATAAAAATATAAGTTTTGCGACACTACTTGCCAATTCCTTACGGTAACATGACTAAGCAAAAAAATGCAAAACAAATAAAAAGGGGCACTCGTGGAAAAATGGCCATTCTAATATACGGCATTTCAGAAAAAAAAAATTTCAGCCACGTGCTAGGCAAACCATCAAGGCATATTTTCCGACAAATAAACATATAAATGAAATATTACTCTGTGATAGTTCCTTAGTACGTAGTAATTTTGAAAGAAATGGGAAAAAACGAAAAAATGGCAATCACAGGAAAATCGAACACATACTTATATATACGCCATATCTGGCTAAAAAAAAATAGGCATGGGTAGCCAGATCATCTAGAAACACTTTCCAACACTATAAAAATATAAGTTTTGCGACACTACTTGCCAATTCCTTACGGTAACATGACTAAGCAAAAAAATGCAAAACAAATAAAAAGGGGCACTCGCGGAAAAATGCCCAACATTCTAATATACGGCATCTCAGATAAAAAAAAAAGACATGCACGTGTTAGCCCAACCATCAAGGCACACTTTCTAACACATAAACATGAAAAAAAAATCAATAATATACGGCAATTCCTTACTACGTAGTAAATTTTTACAAATATTGAAAAAAAAACAGAAATTGGCAACCGCAGTTAAATACCCAATATACCAATAACTACGTCGTATCTGACAAAAACAAAATCACGCATGGGTAGCCAGATCATCTAGACACACTTTCCAACATTAAAAAAGCAAAAGTTTTACGACTATTTCGCAATATCTTACGGAAAAATGACTTGGCAAAAAAATTTTAAAAAATTAAAAAGGGACACTCGCGGTAAAATGCCCGACATTCTAATATACGACATCTCAGATAAAAAAAAAGACATGCACGTGTTAGCCCAACCATCAAGGCACACTTTCTAACACATAAACATGAAAAAAAAATGAATAATATACGGCAATTCCTTACTACGTAGTAATTTTTACAAATATTGAAAAAAAACAGAAATTGGTAACCGCAGTTAAATACCCAATATACCAATAACTACGTCGTATCTGACAAAAACAAAGTCATGCATGGGTAGCCAGATCATCTAGACACACTTTCCAACACTAAACAAGCAAAAGTTTTACGACACTATTTCGCAATATCTTACGGAAAAATGACTTGGCAAAAAAATGAAAAAAAATGAAAAAGGGGCACTCGCGGTAAAATGGTCCTCGTGGTGATGAACGACATTTTAACTAAAAAAAAAAACATGCACATGGTAGCCAAACAATCCACCAAGACTTTCCACAACTGATAACCTATACAAGTTGCACCATTCTACGACAATTTCATAATACGTAATAACTTTGATAATTATGCAAACTACCTCAGAAGGGTAAACTCGGACGCGAACGACCCCGACGCGTCTCAGAAATCGGGGAAGGAGTACAGCTACAGCAATGCACATCTGGACACTACTAGAGCGTGTAGGGGAGACACCTCCTGCAGGTCGATCACCCACAAATTCAGTCACAGGGGTGAGTCACGAGAGAAAAACCTGTTTTTTTTTGACGCTCGGGGTCGCAAACGACCCACCGTACCTATCCAGGGTTAAGGAGCCTGAGGTTTAAACCAGCTGTTGTGCAGCCACCACAGGGCCGATAGAGAACATATCGAGCCTCCTATGGGTCACGTCTTGCAGGTAGTGGGCTGTGAGGGTCGTTTGACGCTTCCATATTCCTGCTTGTAGAACCTGTGTCACTGAGAAGTTTTTCTTGAAGGCCAGGGACGTAGTTACTCCCCTGACATCATGAGCTCTAGGATGACGTGATGGAGGAGGGTCAGGATTCAGGGACAGATGGATTGCCTTTCGAATCCATGCTGAGATGGTGTTCTTGGTAACCCTCCTCTTCGATCTCCCAGTGCTAACAAACAATGCCTGCACTTGAGACGAACTGCAGCTGTTCTCTTCAGGTATAGCCTCAGACTCCTTACTGGGCACAGTAGGAGATGGTCTGGGTCATCTGTTACGGAACGAAGACTCGAAATTCGGAAGGAGTCGAACCGAGGGTCCGGCACTCCCGGATTCTGAGTCTTAGCAATAAACTCAGGGACGAAGTTGAACATTACCTTCCCCCATCCCCTTGAATGGGCGATGTCATACGAGAGACCATGAAGTTCGCTAACTCGCGTGGCTGACGCCAAAGCCCCAAGAGCATGGCCACCAGAAGTTTTCATGCGCCCAGCCTTGCAACCGCTCAGCTCCTTTGAGCATGGTTATAAGTGCGGTCGCTCAGCACCAAGAGCATAACCGCCTGAGGACCAGGAAAACCCATCCAGGAATTATTAAGGTATCAGAAGTTCCCCCTCTGCAGGGGGAAGCTCTCACACCTGGGAAGGGAACCTCCCTCGGAAGGGAAGTTACCCACCCCTGGAGGGGAACCTCCTTAGCGTTCTAAGATGAACTGAAGAGCTGACAGTTGTCACGAGAGGACTTCTAAGAGAAGGGATAACGACCATGACGATGTCCTAGAGAGACGGCAGCGACAGCAGACTCCCCAGGCACAAACAGGACAGCTCTGCTTCGTTGGCACACTTTAGTCAAACGAAGAAAAACTGCATAGTTAACTGGGAAAATAAAGTTAAATAATTATTCAACAGAAATTCCCCCGGGGAGGAACTCCAAAGAGTAACCCCGAGGGAAATGCAAACATAAGAACTAAAAATTAAGTATGCGCCCTCCTCCCCCACTGACATTCACGGGAGAAGGGGGAGGGCAGAGAACTGTAACAAAAACAGAATTATAATTATGTAATTCATCTAAGAATGATCACAAATAGTAAGAACCACTGACCCCCAAAGGGAAGTGTTCTGCACAGAGAAGCTGAAAAGTTAAAAATACAATTAGATTTCATTAAAAATAATTGAGACAAATAAACGGAATAGCAACCCAACCCGCAACGGGAAAGAAGCTTCCATAATAGTACATAGTAATAGTAAGAGGTGAACGACCTGGAGTAGAGAGAGAGACCGTAGTCAATCTGAACTCTCACATTCCCTTCGCTGAGAATCCAAGTTCCCCGTAGGAAAGGAGGAACAGCGAAGATAAAAGATGAAGATAGTCCAGCGATGACGATTCCCCACGGCGGCAGAGTTAACGGAAAGCCGAAGGAACTACCGAAGGACCAAGAGGGAGAGGCCGCACCCCATGACGTGAAACCGCGGTGGCCTAGCACTACGCCGGTGACGTTGTCATACACTACATACAGCACAAACACTGAAAAGAAAACTTACTACATTTCTATACACAAATATATACATAAACATAAAGAATGTTTATATATATATTACAAGTATAAGAAAAAGTAAGTAAAAAGACAAAAAGCATTAATGGCTGTCAAAGAGGCGAGGGTGAAAGCGGACACGTCCGATCACCACCCAAACCAAAGTAAAAGTGAGCTTACCACACAGGTGTGTGAGGGGGGAGGGTAGCTAACTACCCTCCCTACCCCTCCGCTAACTAGCGGTGGGGTAGTAAACCCTCGTTAAAATTCTAATGGCTCGTCCTTTCAGCTACGCCGAAAGTAATTACCCCACTTTGAATAGCGTGGTTTGTATTCCAGTTACGGAACAAATGCAAAATAAACTAAATCAATCATGTTACTTACCAATATCCACAAGAGGAAAGACCTCCCTTCTCTCCCAAGTCCACAACACCCGATTCGCAGTTATCATTTTCATCTGAGTCGTAGTCCATTCTGCAAAGGAACAAGAATGAATTAGTTGAGTATTCAAAAATCTACTTCTGTATCTGTACTGTACATTAAACATTAATTTAATATTTTTTTTTCCTTAAATAGCAAAATGGTACAAAAATTAGAGTATGAATTTTAAAGATACAGTACAAAAGTCTACAATGTTAGTGCACAATCTTTGGGAATGAAAATTCAGGGGACTTTCTAAAAATAGTCTGGTAACAATAAAAGGATAAACATGACAAATTCGGAGATAATTTGTATTTTTCCTGACCATACAAACCTCAGCTATTTACATGGGGTATTACTTTCGGCGTAGCTGAAATGACGAGCCATTAGATTTTTAACGAGGGTTTACTACCCCCTCGCTAGTTAGCGAGGGGGTAGAGGAGGGGTAGCTAGCTACCCCTCCCCCCTCACACATCGGTGAACTGATTCACTTCGCTTAGAGGTAGGACTTCACGGGGGACAGGGCTGGCGGGCAAGTATGTGTAAATAGCTAAGGTTTGTATGCTTAGGAAAAATACAGATTATCTCCGAATTTGTCATTTGTTCCGTAACCGAAATACAAACCACGCTATTTACATGGGGTGACTTAACCCTTAGGTAGGGTGGTAAGTCCCAGCCTTACTGGCTTTGGCTTTGCCCGGGGACTCAGGATCCGAGTGTGTAGCACTCGAGATAAGGAGTCCCTGCACCTCGCAAGTTCCTTGCTCCGCAAGGAACATGTGGCCTACATAAGATAGTGTGTGAAGGAAAGAAGTGTGACTCGTCCTAGGAAATTGACCTGAAGTCCCTTAGATGGAAATTTAGGCTAGGACGTTCCCAATACCACCTCGTCAGGGTATGGGGGACGCGACAGTATTATTTTAATACTAGGAACACAAGGAAGTATGGTTTACCTGCAGTGGTTTGAGGTCAGCTGTGCAGAGAACCCAGGATGCTGCTTTCCCCAAGAGAGGGGAGGATGAAGAAAAGAGTAAGGGCCAGACATGGTTTTTCATTCATGCAGACTAAAACCTGGTAACAATGCCCTCCACCTTCTGCAACTTCTCCATTAAGGAGCCTGAGGTTAGACCAGCTGTTGTGCAGCCACCACAGGGCCGATAGAGAACGTATCGAGCCTCCTATGGGTCACGTCTTGCAGGTAGTGGGCTGTGAAGGTCGTTTGACGCTTCCAGACCCCAGCTTGTAGAACCTGCGTCACTGAGAAATTTCTCTTGAATGCCAGGGATGTAGCTATACCTCTGACATCGTGTGCTCTAGGGCGACGTGACGGAGGAGGGTCTGGATTCAGGGAATGGTGGATGACCCAGCGAATCCAAGCTGAGATGGTGTTCTTAGTGACCCTCCTCTTCATCCTTCCTGTGCTCACAAACAGGGCTTGCACTCGAGGACGAACTGCAGGTGTTCTCTTAAGATAGAGCCTCAGACTCCTTACTGGGCACAGTAGGAGATGGTCTGGGTCATCTGATACAGAACGGAGACTCGAAATCCTGAAGGAGTCGAACCGTGGGTCCGGAACTCCAGGATTCTGAGTCTTAGCAACAAACTCAGGGACGAACCCGAACGTTACCTACCCCCATCCCCTTGAATGGGCGACGTCGTATGAGAGACCATGAAGTTCCCTGACTCGCTTGACCGAGGCCAAAGCGAGCAGGAACACCGTCTTCCAAGTCAGGTGACGATCAGAAGCCGGGCGTAATGGTTCGAACGGAGGTCTCTTAAGAGACCTGAGGACAAACACCACGTTCCATGGAGGAGGTCTCACTTCCGACTGAGGGCAGGTAAGCTCGTAGCTTCATATGAGTAGGGAAAGTTCCAGCGAGGAGGAAATGTCCATTCCTTTCAGCCTGAAGGCCAGGCTTAAGGCTGAGCAATAGCCTTTCACCGCCGAGACCGAAAGGCGCATTTCTTCCCGCAAATACACAAGAAACTCTGCTATTGCTGGAATAGTGGCATCGAGGGGAGAGATACCCCTTCCACGACACCAACCACAGAAGACTCTCCACTTCGCCTGGTAGACCCCTGCAGATGACTTTCGCAGGTGTCGAGACATCCTCTCCGCAACTTGTTGCGAAAAGCCTCTCTCTGTGAGGCAATGCTGGATAGTCTCCAGGCGTGATGCCGAAGCGATGCTACGGCTTTGTGGAAGATGTTGCAGTGTGGTTGCTTGAGTAGCTCGTGTCGTGGAGGAAGCTCTCTCGGGAGTTCCGTCAGTAGCTGCAGAAGGTCCGGGAACCACTCTGCATGATGCCATAGCGGAGCTATTAGGGTTATTGACAGGTTGACCGATAGTCTGGTCTTGTTGAGCCCCCTTCTCATCAGACAGAACGGTGGGAAGGCGTAAACGTCGATGTTGTCCCACCGTTGTTGGAAGGCATCTTGCCAGAGTGCCTTGGGGTCCGGGACTGGGGAACAGTACAGCGGAAGCTTGAAGTTCAAGGCTGTCGCGAACAGGTCCACCGTCGGGGAACCCCACAAAGTCAGGACTTTGCTGGCTACTAGAGGATCCAAAGATCACTCGGTACTCACTACCTGCGATGCTCTACTCAGACTGTCGGCGAGCACATTCATCTTGCCCGGAATGAAGCGAGCCGATAGTGGAATCGAGTAGACTTCGGTCCATCTCAGTACCTCTACTGCAAGATGGGATAGCTGTTGTGAAAAGGTACCTCCCTGCTTGTTGATGTAAGCCACCACCGTGGTGTTGTCGCTCATCAGCACCACGGAGTGACCTGCCAGGATCCGTTGGAACTGTTGACGTGCCAGATATACGGCCTTCATTTCTAGCAGATTTATGTGGAGGTACTTTTCTGATTCTGACCATAGGCCTGAGATCCTGTGGTTCAGAACGTGGGCCCCCCACCCTTCTTTTGAGGCATCCGAGAACAGCATCAAATCCGGGTGGAGGACGAGACGATCCACTCCCTTTCGAAGGTTTGCGTCCGTCACCCACCACTGAAGGTCCGTCCGTTCCGCAGGACACATAGGGACCAGGATGTCCGGGGAATCGTGGCCTTGATTCCACCAGGACTTGAGCCGCCATTGCAGGGATCTCATCCTGAGGCGGCCATTTGGAACCAGACGGGCTAAGGAGGAAAGGTGACCTAGGAGACGTAACCACGATTGGTCTGGAAGCTCTTCTCGTCTGAGGAAAGGATCTGCGACCCTCCTCAGCCTTGCTATCCTGTCGTCTGATGGAAAGGCTTTGTGGTGATTGGTGTCCAATATTATGCCTAGATATACCAGTCGTTGAGATGGAAGCAGAGAAGACTTCTCGAGATTTACCATGATCCCTAGATCTTGGCAAAGTCCCAGAAGCTTGTCTCGGTGTCGAAGAAGGGTCGACTCCGAGTTTGTCAGGATCAGCCAGTCGTCCAGATAACGGAGGAGACGGATGCCGATCCTGTGTGCCCACGAAGATATTAGGGTGAACACTCTGGTGAAAACCTGCGGTGCTGTGGAGAGACCGAAACACAGCACCTTGAACTGGTAGATCTTGTTGTCTAGGCTGAATCTCAAGTACTTCCTGGAAGACGGATGGACTGGGATCTGGAAGTACGCGTCCTTCAGATCCAGTGTACACATGAAGTCTTGCGGTCTCACTGCAAGTCTGACCGTGTCTGCTGTCTCCATGCTGAATGGAGTTTGTTTGACAAACTTGTTCAGGGCTGAGAGGTCGATGACGGGTCTCCAGCCTCCAGACGCCTTCTTTACAAGAAAGAGTCGACTGAAGAAGCCTGGGGAACCGTCGACGACCTCCTGGAGAGCATCCTTCTTGAGCATGGTCTCGACTTCTGCCCGAAGGGCTAGCCCCTTTACTGATCCCATAGCATAGGAGCTCAACAACACTGGATTCGCTGTCAGGGGAGGAAGAGATGTCGTGAACGGGACGCGATATCCCTGACTGATCACGGAGATCGTCCAGGAATTGGCCCCGAGTTGCTGCCACCTGAATGCGCAACTTTGTAGGCATCCCCCCACTGGTAAACATGCAGGGGGATTGCCAACCCTAGCGTTTGTGGCCTCGGCCGCTCCCTCTAGGATTCTTGCCTCCCCTGGAGGACTTTCCACCCTTCTTGTCTTTGACAGGAAAGGGCTGCTGTTTGGACACCTTCGTCTTTGCTGCCGGCGCCGGTTTCGTCAACTTGAACTGGCGAGGTTGTTGGGGTGCTGGAGGTTTGTAGGGCTTGGATGTAAGAGCCCTTTGGAGGAGAGAATCGTGGTTCAATTTCCTCCACCTCTCAGCTGCCTGTTCCATATCCTTGGGCTTAAACAGGCTCTTTCCTAGGATGGAAGAGTGTCTGAGCTTGAAGACATCCACAGCTGGGACCTTCGCGTGGAACCTCTCGGTCACCGCATCACGTCGTTTCAAGATCGAGTTTGCCCACAAGTTCGAAACTTGGTGGGCCAGAAACTCGATGGTACGTGTGCCCGAGAGGAGGAAGGTCTCCAGGGCCTTCCTGGTGCTTTCCTTGGAAAGATCCTCGGAACGCAGCAGGATGCCCAGAGACCCTAGCCAGACATCCAGCCACGAAGTGGCCTGCATGGCACACTTTGCGACCTTCTCCTGACTCAGGATCTCCGTTGCCGAGAATGTCACCTACTGGTTGGAGAGTCTCTCAAGAGAGACTCCCAGAGGGAGAGCTAAACAAGGCTCCTCCATGATCTCGAAGTACCTCCTCTGTTGGACACGAGGAGGTGGGAGGAGCTTGTTACCAGCAGAGGAACGGCTGGAGGAAGCGAGTTCCGAAAGCTGGCCCTCAACCTTATCTCTAGCACTCTTCACCCCTTGGGACCAAGGCAGAGCCACACTGGCCATAGAGGGTTTTTGAGTGCCATAGACTTGGTCCAGGACCGTATCCTTGCCTTCACGAGGGGCGTTCTCGGGGTCCTTGAACTTGTTGAGATGCCTCACCAAAGTCAGGACTTTCCAGAAGGCATGCTCTGAATCATGCTGCTCTCCTCCTGGTGAATTGGCAGCAAAGTCTCCCGTCCCCAACTGCTCTACTTAAGGGGACACGTGGACGTTCTCCAGGGGTCTCACTGGCTCTGGTCGAATCCTTGAAGAAGACTTCAGGACAGTCTTCGAGTCCTTCGGTTCCCTTCTAGGAGGGATGCAGGACTCCAGCAAAGAAGTCTGAGGGCTCTCCTCCGCCCCAGTACGCGACGATTCTCCTACTCGTGGTGGGGTCTCTCCCATTGGTGCGGTGGGAGAAGGTCTCACCTCGGTAGATTCTCCTGAGGACGGAAAAGCTTCGTCCACAGGAGAAGGAGAGAATGTCTGAGGGGGGAAGGAGCCTTCCTTACGGACTTCTTGGGGGCCAGTTTGACCCTAGGAGAAGTCACCACAACCTCTACTCCTCTCTTTCTCTTCAGTGGGGATGCTGGTTTGAGACCCAAATCAGCGAAGGCAGGCTTAACAGCCTGGACGACAACTCTGACAAGGGACCCAAACCAAGACTGACGACTGGAGGGAAAGGGATCGGGCGATCCTTTGGAGTACAGTGAGCCCTCGCTACTTTGCGGTTCGACCATCGCGGACTTTTTTCGTTAAATACGGCATCCGATTTCATCAGCAAACCACTATTTTTGGGGGAAACATCCTTTTATTCTAGAAAATTGCTACTCTTTAAATAGTTAATTGCACATTAAGAAAGCGTGTACTTTTGTTTTTAAATTTCGGGTGTGTTTTAAAAATCGAGTATTGTTGACTTCTTTTTGTTTTACTTTTGGCTGTGATCAGATCAGCTGATGTCTAGCTGCCGGTCTCAAGAATATGCGCGTACGAAGTATTGTTTATACCATTTCTTAACTTATTCAAACCATCTATACAGTTGATATTACATAAGCACCAATGTGTTATAACCTATCATATTTTTTTGTTTATTACATCTCTCTCTCTCTCTCTCTAGCTCTGTGGGCTACTTTTCACTACCTCTCATTCCTTACCTCTATCTCACTAACAAATGAAATCTTTGTTGCTTCACAAAGTTTCATTTATATTGAAAATCAATCATGATTTAATTTTCCTTACCTTCCCCAATCTTGCACTATGTCACATCGAACGTTATAGCGGTAACTTAATTGTTCGACAACTTAAAAAATCGGCCTAGTACCTACTTCTTCTCTTACTTTTTTTTTTTTTTTTAGATGGTTTCATAATTGAGGGGGGTATAAGTTGACTTACTGTATAACTGAAGTTAGGAAAAGTATTTTGGATATGAAATGGAGAATCACCTTTAGTAACAGTTTAGAATTATCGTAAATTATCATTCGGTCATTAGCGGCAGTTTGTTATTGTTGATTAAACGCCAGAAAAAAAGAAAAAAAATTGTTTTCCTGCTCTGCTACGTATGTAGGATTTTATATAGATACGGTAAATAATATTTGTAATAACATATTTACTAAAAGCTTTTAATATCATTATTTATCACTTTCATCATGCGCGTTTAATGCCTTCGTTTGTTTATTACGATCGAAGATGGAGCGTACAGTAAACGAATGGAAGGTTTCCGTTTCAGGCGGCATCATAAAGAAAAACATTATATAAATGGCATTCATTTTACTTATTTGGAACTCCTAAGAAAAATTTAGTAAAACATTGGTAATAACAAAATCAACATATAATCAATACTTGGTAAGATTGCTGTCGATGCAAAAACTAACCTATACACAGATGTGTAAATGCGTCTGTTTCTTCATTATGATCAGAGATAAACGTAAACAAAACATTGGTTGCCATTTCTTATCATGCTTTTTGGCGTGTTTAGGAAACGCATGATATAAAATCGCCTTTAATATTTGTGCCTGTTTTAGTTTAGGGTACTGTAGTACATGCATTAAGTGTTCTTTACATTAAAAGGTAGTTTGTTAATAGTACTACGTAAAGGGAAGGTTTTAAATGTCTGAATATACATGTTAAATAAATACGTAAATATGGTGTCCCTACTTCGCGGATTTTCAGCTATCGCGACCGGGTTTGGAACCTATCTACCGTGATAAACGAGGGTTCACTGTAGACACCATAGGGACTGCCTGAAAGGAAGAAGAAGAATGGTGCCTAGACCTCTCTGAAGACTTCCCCTCCCCATGCAAGTGTGCTGTTCTGCGCTTGCGGGGGGGGGGGGGGGATCGTGAAGATGATGACCTGGTTGTGAGCGCTCCTGGAGACTCGCTCGTGCTGCGAAATCCGTCGGGAATCGCGCGATGGACAAATCGGAGATGAAGGCGCGGGGCCGTAAGGGCGGGCGTTGGCGGCCGGGCGAATGACGGCACGCAGGCGAGTGTCGGCGAGCGATGGCGCGTAGGGCAAGAAGGTGAGCAGGATCGTGCTCAGGAGAGATAGCGCGTTGGCGCGTAGGAGACCTTCGGCGAGCAGGATCGTGTGCGCGCGGGCGTGCTGAAGTATACTTGCGCGCAGGCGACAGATTGTGCGGGCGCACAGGAGATCGCTGGTGCGCGGTCTGGAGCAGGCGGCTGGGGTGCAGGACCAGCAGGAGTAGAAGCGCGTACCGGGGGCTGCTCGTGGGCGCGTGCAGGAGACTTTCCGTGAGCGCGTGCGCGTGTAGTGTCTCGTCCAGCTCTGGAAGTGCGCACGATGGCGCGCAGGCGAGGGCTGACGCGTGGACAAGCTCCAAGTGCGCGCAGGTGATCGCAGGCGAGAAGGAGAAGGAAGAGTCATCTTGCCTGTGCCCAGATCCGGGGATCGTGGGCGCACGGGCGAACGAAGGCGCGCGCTGACATGCAGGAGATCGTGGGCGCGCCTGGAGCGTGACAGGAACAGGGCGCACAGATGTGCGCTGGCGAGTAGAAGATCGCTGGCGCGTAGGCGAGCAGGAGAGCGCTGGCGAACAGGAGCGCGGTGACGAGCAGGAGAACGCTGACGAGATGACTTTGCCTCTGCTGCAGGAGATCGCTGGCGTGCAGGAAGGTCCTCAGCAACAGCAGGGGAGCGCTTGTGCGCGCGAAGGAGAACGAGGGAGCGCAGGTGAAACCTGGCGCTGAAGAGACTTGCTCACATTGTGAGACAAGTCCTTCTGCCCCGAAGGGACCGGAGGCCGTTGGAAAACGGGGTGCGTGGGCGCCCAGTGCAATATATAGGGGTTTGTGTCTAAGAAAACTTTAATGGTTTGTGTGTATGAAACATAGGCCTATTTGATTTTAACATATCCCTCAAGCCTCTCATTAAAAAAAAAAAAATGTCTTAATCTGTTATTATTCTTTTCCAGGTATTGACAGCAGCCCCTACACTCAGTAGGGAGTGTAAGGGAGAGAGAAGTTAGAATATTGCCTGTTACCAGTCTGTACTAGTCTGTGATGCTGCTCTGTATCCATATAACTTGCCTTGTAACTAGAAGTAAGCTACTGTGTTGCTATTTGGGAGAGTGTCAAAAACATTAATAGTTAACAGGAGCTATTGAAATGGCATATCTGGTCAGAGGCCTAAGGAGTGAATTCATGTTAGGCGGGGAATGACTGTGTTCGAGTATTGTTATAGTGGGCCTGCAGAGACCTGTACGGCATAGTATGCGGCTGTACTGTTCAGAATTTAGGACTGTTTAAGTGACTTTGCATCCCGATGGTGGACGGGAGATTGATGAGAACAGTATTGATTTAGGGAAAATTGTGGTATTGTATTTTTCACCATTATATGTTCTTTATAGATGGCTCATTAGATAGTAAGTGTTCAAGCTTATTACTGGTCATTACCGATGTTATAAAACTATAGTATTGCGGGGTTCTCCTTTAAGCTTAGTTCTGAAGAAATGTTTTTTTTGTTTTAGAGGCTATGTTGAGAATCCTAATATTTCTAAGTCTTTCAAATCCTCAGGTTCTGCAGTCATAGTTTTGTAAGGATTTTGAAGTTCCGTTTTGTAACTGTGTAGTGATATATCTTGCAAGTAGCTTGGTATTTTTTCTCTTGCTTGTACAATATGCAAAAGGGATGCTAATTTTTCATTTAATTGATTATTCTAATTGATATATTATTATTCCTAACAGTTTTTTCAAATGAATATTTTTTGCTTTTTTATGAATACAGCATTTCATTTCAGAACCTCTCACCACGGTGTCTTTTCCTCGGCCACTGTTTTTTAATCTCTCATAAGTACTGTAATTTATCATAATTCTTTCCTCCCACACTGTGTCCTGTTATTAACTAATAATTGTTCCCTTTCACCTAATGTTCGGACCCTTACTTGAGCTTAAAACCATGTTACCTAAAGAATATAGAGCTATATACAATATTCTTCTGATTTCCCAGAAACGAATCAACATTCTTCTTACATGTTAATCCAGCTAGCCCAATGAAAGGTATGATAAACAACAAGATTCAAGCTGGGTCCCCTTGCCCAGTATAAATCAAGGGGTGGTGCCCAGTGCTCTGTTCTCGTGAACTGTTACTTAGGTTTTTGGGTAATCCACCGTTGTATGCTTGTTGTGTAGT
This sequence comes from Palaemon carinicauda, assembly GCF_036898095.1. NCBI lineage: Eukaryota > Metazoa > Arthropoda > Malacostraca > Decapoda > Palaemonidae > Palaemon > Palaemon carinicauda. The sequence continues at coordinate 26,570,665 of NC_090743.1, forward strand.
GAACGTCGGGTTGTGGTCGGCATTCGGATACTAGGCAGTTTGGGTGCTACCTTTGGCCACAGTCTGCAAACCACTACAACAGCGCGTCAGCTTCCAGGAACGGAGAAGGAAGGTCCACAGGTCTGGCAGGCGTTGGAGATCACGAACGATCTGCAGACAGGTCCAGAGATGCAACGGTCGACTCACGTCGAGGGGGAACCTCTGCGGGGAACGTCAAGGGCGAAGAACCGAAGAGGCGCCTCCTAACTCCCTTGTAGGGAGAAGGAAGGCCTCTACGGCGGAGAGGAGGGCGAGCCTTGCGGCGAAGATGACTTCTAGGAGCAGGCACACCATCGTCGGTCCTCCGAAGAGGAGTCTCTGTCAGAGAACTCCCCCGAGGGGGAGAATCACCCGCAGGAGACCGTTGGACTCAGCTCCTCCCTCAAAGGATGTTCGGAGGGGGGAACTGAGCCTTCAGCTACATCAGCAACCAAGGCAGGGGTTTGACCCGACCCGTCGGAAGCTTCTGCCACAACAACGTTGACGATAATACAGAGGATCTACCTCCGCTATCACCGGCGACTGCTTGACAGCTGCTCTCAACTGGATTAAGTCAAACAGGGCTTCCCTGTAGGGCGAACCCTTAAGCCCCAAGGAAGCCCAACGCTGCAATAAATCATCATTAGATAGAGAGTTATTAATATCCTCCCCCGGAGGAGGTGGAGGAGCTGCCTCGCTATGGGAGGCAACTCCCTCTCCCGAACCCCGAGGTTGGTCAACAAAAGAATGGCCTACACTACCACTCGACGGCCTCTCACGAGAGGGAGCTTCGGAGGAGGTTCGGGCAGCGGAAGAAGAGTCCTTGGAACTTTTCTTCTTCAAGGCAACCCTTGAAGGAGAAAGATCCCGCTTAGACTTCTTCCGTCGCCGGGAAAACCTCTCCCACTGGGAGGTAGACCACTCCCTGCAAACTTTGACTCTATCACACCGTTGACCTCTGCAGTACGGACACAAGGCGTGAGGGTCCGTCTCGACCGCCGACATAAAAGTCCCACAAGGGCGGTCGGGTAAGCCAGGGCACTTCCGCATGATAAAGGTAGAGGCAAACTTCCGAACACACTCTTGAAAGAAAAAGCAAAAAAGATTAAGGCTGTCAAAATGCGAGGGTGAGGTAGACACGTCTGACCGTCACCCGAGCCAAAAGTGAAGTGAATCAGTTCACCGGTGTGTGAGGGGGGAGGGGTAGCTAACTACCCCTCCCCTACCCCCTCGGTAGTTAGTAAACCCTCGTTAAAAATCTAATGGCTTGTCATTTCAGCTACGCCTAAAGTAATATCCCATGTAAATAGCGTGGTTTGTATTTCGGTTACGGAACAAATTTGAAACATCAAAAATTTTTCAAAGTACTGTAATTTGTATTGCCCCTAACTATAAAAACCTGAGTTCACTAATAAGAGTATGATTTCAGCGTTGCTGGAACTCGGCTGTTAAAATTCCTGATAAGGTGGCAGTTGCTAGTGGTGGGTGGCGGGGCTTCTGAGTAGCCATTTTGACCTTTACCTAGGACTTGAAGGGGGTGGATGGGGTAGAAATAAAACCTAAAGGACTCAGATTAGTATAGTTAGGAAAAATGTATACAAACCCTTGTCCTTTAACAGGAAATTTATGCTTAGAAAGGAGGTCCCTATAACCAAGCTGGCTGGTATAAAATTCTGAGGTGTTTAAATATTTTGACCTATGGAGGTCAAAAGCGTTGGCTCGTCTTCGAAGAACCTCAATTATAAAAAGATCTGTCTGAAGAGTGTGATCGATCTAAAGGAAAGGGTTTGTAAACTATTTAGTCCATCATCCCTTTTGTAAGGAGTGTGTGAAAAATATCACAAATTTTAAGTAATTTGTACTTTTCCTAACAGTACTTACCTCGAACTACTTTCTTAGGAGTATCAGGGATTCTCCTACCAACAGATCAGCTTTTTGGGTAGTTTCCCCTATCTCCGTTTTCTCTAGTGGGTCCCTCCGTGGCAGATGGATACTCGCCCTGAGGCGACCCGAGTCAGTGTGCAAGAGCATGGACCTAGGTCTCGGTTGTCAGTAAGCTTTTGGTAACTATACATTTGAACTCCTGTAAGACAGGAAAAATACAAATTATTTAAAATTTGTGATTTGTTCCAACACGGAGTACTTACCTCGAACTACTTTCTTAGGAGACTTATACCTTAGGAGGAGGGAGTGCTATTACAGGCTGGGAGACTCGAATTGAAACTATCTGATAGAACCTAGATAGGAGGCTAGGTTCTGACTGACCACAAAACCGGGATAGGAGACTCAGGGAGAACTACGCAAAGACCTCTTATTTAGTGCTACTGTAACTTACCTCTTTATAATCTTCATCCGAGCATGGGCGTTTCCAATGATCAACTCTCACATGGGTGGAAGATAGGGAAAAAGGAACAGGGGAAGCAGGAAAGGGGGAAGTAAGGAGGAACTTGTGTTGCTTGGAATTACTTCCCACGGGCTTCGACCTTAAACCTGTTGGAGCGCGGAAATGACGGGTCCGATGGAGAAGGAATCCAGGGACTTCCTATTACAGTCTTTCAGGCAATGGACGGTAAACGTAGACTGCCTGGCCCAAGTACCTGCTTTCAGGATCTGGCCCACTGCCATGTTCTTGTCGAAGGCCAAGGAGGTGCTGAGACCCCTAATGTCATGCAGTTGAGGTTTACCTGGTAACGTGGAGCTGTCGCTGTCATAAGCCCTCTTTATGACCTGTCTGAGCCAGGAGGAGATGGTGTTCCAGGACACTAATTTCTTCACTGGGCCTGCGGAGACGAACAGACTCTTGATCTCCGGGCGAAGTCTAGCTGTCCTTTCCAAGTACTTACTGACCGAGCTGACCGGGCACAACAACAAGTCTTCGGGATTGTCCGAACGTGGGATAGCCGGGACCGAAAAGCCTTCGAACTTGGGATCCCAGAAGGCAGGATTTTGGGTCTTGGCTACAAAATCTGGGAGGAACTTAAAACTCAGGTCTTTCCAACCCTTCGAGTGTGAGACCTCGTACGGCAGCCCGTGCAGCTCGCTGACTCGTCTGGCGGAAGCTAGGGCTAGGAGGAAGACCGTCTCAAGGGTAAGATCCTTATCGAGAATGTTCCTGAGTGGTTCAAAGGGTGGCTTGGTAAGGAACTTGAGGACCCTGGCTACGTCCCATTGCGGTACTCTGAAGGAGCGGGGGGAACATGACTGTTCGAAACTCTTTATGAGCAAAGAGATCTGACGGGAAGCCCCAAGATCAAGTCCTTTGAGGAGGAAGACTTGGCCCAGAGCGGCTCAAACCCCCTTAATCGCCGGGATGGATATTCCTAGGTCGTCCCTCAGGTGAACAAGGAAGTCTGCTATTTCGTGAATAGACACATCTAGAGGCCTCAGATTCTGGGCGGTGCACCACTTTACAAACGTAGCCCATTTAGCCTGGTAGACTACCACTGACGACTTCCTAAGATAACCCGTCATCCTCATGGCGGTTCTGGATGAGTAGCCTTCCTTCCTCAACAACTGCTCGATAACCTCCAAGCGTGAAGCCGGAGGGACCAAGGGTTTTCGTGGAACTTTTTGAAGTGGGGCTGACGGAGGTCTTCCCTGTCTGGCAGTTCTTTGACTGCCTGACCCTGTTGAGGACCTGTCTGAGTGTTCCGAAGGGAGGGAAGGCGTATGCGTCGAGACCGTCCCGTGGATGCTGAAAAGCGTCCTCGAACGCTGCTGTAGGATCCGGGACTGGAGAGCAGAAAACTGGGAGCTGGGTGTTGATCCTTGTGACGAACAGATCTATCACTGGGGACCCCCATTTTCCTAGGAAAGTCCGGGCTACCTCCGGGTGCAGGGACCATTCCGTGCCTACCACTTGACCTACCCTGCTGAGGCCATCAGCTAACACGTTCTTTTTCCCCGGAATGAACCTGGCCGTCAGCTCGATGTGCTCTTTCTCGGCCCACTCCAGGATCTCTGCCGTGAGGTCGCACAGTTCCCTTGACTTGAGGCCTCCTTGATTCTTCACATAGGCTGCTATGGTGGCGTTGTCGCACATGAGGGCAGCAGTGTTTCCTCGCAGACGATGAGCGAACCTCATGCAAGCTCTTTGGACCGCTAACAACTCGAGGACGTTTATGTGTAAGGTCTTCTCCTCCTGGGACCACTTGCCTTTTGCCGTCTCTTCCTGGAGATGAGCTTCCCACCCCTCTTTTGATGCGTCTGTGAAGAGCAACATCTCCGGAGGGGCGGTCACGAAAGGCATCCCTTTTTGAGTGTTCACCCTGTCGGACCACCACTTCAAAGTCTCTTTTGTCTCCTCTGACACGCAGACCACTCTGTGCGGACTCTCCCCGGGGACCAGAGTTCCTTTAGGTTCCACTGAACCTCTCTCTGCTTGAGTCTTACCCGGGGGACCAACTTCTCCAGTGATACTAGGTGGTCTATCAGCCTCTGCCAATCCTTGGCTCTCCTGGGAACGCCTGTTAGGAAGGGGAGAAGGACTTGATCCAACTTCTCGAGCCTCTCCGCAGAGGGGAATGCTTTCCCCAACTTTGAGTCTAGGATCATCCCCAGGTAAATCATTCTGTTGGAGGGGACTAACTATGACTTCTCCATGTTGATGGTGATTCCCAAGTCCCTGCAGAACTGCAACAACTCCACGCCTTGATCCTTCAAAACTGCCCCTGAGGCTGAAAGAAGCAACCAGTCGTCCAGGTAGCGGATTAGCCAGATGCCCGTCTTGTGAGCCCAGGCTGACACTGTGGCGAACACCCTTGTGAACACCTGAGGAAACGCTGACAGGCCGAAGCAAAGGGTCTTGAACTGCAGAGACTGGGAACCCCACTTTACTCTGAGGAACTTCCTGCTGGAGCGGTAGACAGGGATCTGGAAATATGCGTCCTTGAGGTCCAGGGACATCATGATGTCCCCTTCCCTCAAGGCTGTCAGCACCGACTTCGGAGTGTCCATTTTGAAGTCCATCTTGCTGATAAACTTGAGGGCCGAGAGGTCGATGACACAGCACAGGAATGTATCCCTACAGTAACTTGAGGACCTTCTGTATACAGTATGTCCTGAAACTGATTTGTGAAGAATATCCAAATCTTTTTATCTTCTGCAACAGAATGCAATCATGCAGAAGTAACAACAACAATAGAGCTAAAGTTAGCTGGTGGAATTAAATGGTTCAAAGTCTGCCTTGGAATTTACAGGCCGAAATAGAGCTGTAGCCATTGCTGATGCTCCTTGTTTGAATTGCCAGTTCAAGAATTCATCATTACAACTTCTACTTGGTCGCCAAGTATGATAAAGCCGCTAATTTATGCGATTTACAGTGTATGAAATAGAAGCTGACTACATGAAGACTAACTAGAAAGTGTTCTGAGATTATAAAATATAAATTACAGACAGGGGTAAATATTTACTTTATTTTCTAGACAAATACATGAACCATATATTTTTCCTACTCGTTATCTTGTGTTCTATGCATTCCTGACCATGATTATTGGGGCAAACCTCCTGTTCATGAGTTTTTGGACCCCCTTATATAAAGACAATGATGGGGGGCACCAGTAGGAAACCAAGGTTTTTTAGGTGAGGAAATCACAAACGAGTGATTTACAGAAATAATAATAGTCAGAAATGCAAAATAAGGACAAGGTAACCAGTTGGAAAAAGATATAGTTCATGTAAGTGCCAGAAAACAAGCCAAAACATGATTATATACCACTTTTGAGCTTTGAAATAGAGTACAGAACCTAACAAACCCACCTAACCTAACCTAGTTGTTCCCAGGTCACAACCCCTAGCTGGAGGGGCAAGACCCCCAGAACCCCATTCCCAGGTCACAGCCCCTAGCTGGGGGGAAGGACCCCTCCCTGGACCCCTCCTACCCAGGTCCCAACCGCTAGCCAGACCCCCTTCCCGGGTCACAAACTAAAAGTAAATCACAAACTAAAAGTAAATCACAAATAAATCCTAACATTATGATAAAGTAAATCACAAATAAACCCTTACATTAAGACTGACACCGTCTTTATTTTTTTTCTTTTACTTATGTCTTGGTAATCTTTACAGAAGTTTTGCAATAGAAATTGTGCTGGTCTTCCCTAAAAATTAAGTCCGAATCGGACCTTTGAGGCATTATTTCTGTTATTTTTTAATTTCACATGAGTTACAATACCTACACACTAAACGGAGAGCATTTCCATCATAATCAATTGCCAACATAAATGAAATCACACAAAATTTCGAAATAGATTGATGTACTTCACTTAAGTTCTTTCCTGGAGACATCTTTATGGGATGGTGGTGAGGTTGAAACTGAAGAGGAGGGTAGAAAAAAAAAAAGGATGTTGTAGAACAACATCCGGGAACTTATGTAGATGTACTTGTAAATGCACAGAAAGCTCCCCAAACCATGGGAAAAAATGCATGCACAATAAGTCCCCTTCAGTCTCTCAGATGTAAATAGTATGCCCCAGCCCCCATTAAACATATAGAGAAAAATACCAAACTAGCCAGTACTCGTCTATTTCTTAAAGCGAGGTTAGGTTAAGGTGATGTAGGGTAGGTAAGGTTAGATTAAGTCTGTGTAGATTAGGGTGATATAGATAAGATTGGTGCGATATAGGTTAGATTAGAGGGGGTGTATGTATGATAGCGGCCACCTGTACGCAAGATGACGGCTGACTAAGAATACATCAGTGTAAGGGGGGTCGAAGGGGGCAGTATCACCCCCATTAAGTAAGTAGGTATGGACACGGCTTTAAGGTCAGGTTAGAATGGGGAAGTTTATTTTAGTTGATGTTCAAATTTTATGATCGCTAGAGGAACTGGCCGCTGATATACAAAGGCTCCGATTAGGGTAATATAAACTAAGTTATGACAATGTGCAATGTTAGTTTAGCTTATGTAATGTTAGTCGAGTTGAAACGGGAGTTTTTCTGAACTCGTTCGCCAGATTTAACATACAGTGGTAACGTGTTCGCCTAGCATTTGCATGGCAGCAGATCGATCGATCCCCGCCTAGGAACGTGAGTGTAAGCTCTTTACTGGGGAGGCCACTGCTATGGTTGGGCACCACAGTGGGGTGTTAGCCTTGCCCGGCTGGGTTCTAGTAAGCATCTATTCTGATGAAACTGGAACTGAAACCAGACACCTTTAATTTAAAATGTATTTACGGTAATGGACACGGTCTGGTTTTAACCAAGTTGCCACACCTGTAAACTGACGCCGGTAGCAGCTATTAATTTACGTAGCCCCTATTATAAGACCTAGGGTAGAAAAAACCATACATAGAGCTGTTAAATTCTCATTTGATTGTACAAGAAACCAAATAATTACACAAGATACAAAGCTGATAAACTAAAAAAATTTTGGACTTACGTGGTGAAAACAACACAAGTTATTTCAACAACACAGCGGAAACGTCAAGTCTGTTTACTGTGATCTTACGGGGGAGGACGTAATTATCGTAACGCTTACATTCAGCGACCACTAGATGGCAGTGCTGGGTCACTAAATTTACATAAAATTGTCATTTTCCATTCTTGAGGTACTTATTTCTATAGTTTATATTGTACATAAAATGTAATTATTTAAATAAGATAAATCTAAGAAACATAGTTTGGACGAATGATGTCTAATATCTTATCTATCGCACTGGTATTATCTATTTCAGCTACAAGTTATTATAGCTATGCGCACTGGTGCTTATAAAGCAAAGATCTTGGTAAAAATTCTTCTTAATAAGGAATTATTTTTACCTAAATAGCGGGCCTAGATATAAAAGCAGGATGTTATAAGCCCTAGAGATGCAACATAGAAAACAGCCATGTGAGGAAAGGATATAATAAACTAACTATACTATATATGAGAAGTAATGAGAAAAAACATATACCATCTTAAGATCATAACCAACGTTAAAATGGAGCTTTCAAATATAAAATATAAAAAAGACTTATGTCAGCCTGTTCAACA
>NC_090743.1:26586150-26591150 GCF_036898095.1 Palaemon carinicauda
AGCCTATCACATGGAGGTTTATTCAACCAGTTTAGCTGATTCCATGTTAAGAGATAGAACCATCTGGTTTAATTTGACCAAACTGAGTGTCACAATGTTATGATGAGCAAGTGTCTCGAGTAGATGCTTCAGTGGCGTTTAGGCACGACTACAAGATAAAATTCCCTAAAGAGTGTACATACATTGCCATGCCCACAGAATTAATTCAATACTGGGTGACTGTGTAAATAATAACAGTGGTCTCTCTCCGTTCTTTTCGGTTATCAACACACTACATATTTACAACTAATAGTAATACAAGATACCAACTTTTCATAGAGGCGCAGAAAACCAAAGACCTGCAAGTTTTGACATTAGAAAGACCTGCAAGTTTTGACATTAGAAAGACCTGCAAGTTTTGACATTAGAAAGACCTGCAAGTTTTGACATTAGAAAGACCTGCAAGTTTTGACATTAGAAAGACCTGCAAGTTTTGACATTAGAAAGACCTGCAAGTTTTGACATTAGAAAGACCTGCAAGTTTTGACATTAGAAAGACCTGCAAGTTTTGACATTAGAAAGACCTGCAAGTTTTGACATTAAAAACACCTGGAAATTTTGAGATTGGAAAGATCTGCAAGTTTTGACATTAAAAAGCCTTGCAAGTTATGGCATTAGAAAGACCTGCAAATTTGACATTAAAAAGCCTTGCAAGTTTTGACATTAAAAAGACCTGCAAATTTGACATTAGAAAAACCTACAAATTTTGACATTAGGAAGATCTGTAAGTTTTGACATTAGAAAAATCTGGAAGTTTTGAGATTAAAAACACATGGACATTTTGCCATTAGAAAGACCAGCAGGTTTTGACATTAGAAAGACCTACAAATTTGACATTAGAAAAACCTACAAATTTTGACATTAGGAAGATCTGTAAGTTTTAACATTAGAAAAATCTGGAAGTTTTGAGATTAAAAACACATGGACATTTTGCCATTAGAAAGACCTGCAGGTTTTGACATTAGAAAGACCTACAAATTTGACATTAGAAAAACCTAAAAGCTTTGAAATTCGAAAAGCCTGTAAGTTTTAACATTGAAAAGACCTGAAAATTTTGACATTATATAAAAAACCTGCGAGTTTTGACATCAGAAAGACCTGCAAGTTTTGACATTAGAAGGGCCTGCAATGACAAGATGGTCTTACTATTATAGATCAGTTGCAAAGGTTAAGCTCCAGGGATGAGTGAGGACAACACAAGTGCTACTCTTGATGTATCATTCAAAAGAATCTATTTTGACATATTAGGCAGATTTCTCTCTGAGACAGATAATAGGTTCCCTCATAATATGCCACTGAATGCACTGGGCTGTAATTGTAATGAATCTTTTAATATTAAAGAACTATTTGTCATAATTTTTCTTCTATTACCGTGTTTTTTTCCCATTTTGTATGGGGTAAGAACGGTTGTCTTCTTTTAGAAGGACTTTGCCTTGGCGTTGGGGTAGACCATAGTCCCGATCGGCTACCCTGCCTGACATCGCTTAGACCCCGGTAGGGTATGTTCATGTGTTGTACCAGTCACCAGCGTCCTTCCTCCAAGCAGCAAGGAGTCCTGGCACGTCTAGGTTGTCAGTTGGAGACGTGTGAGGTGCCTGTTATGTTTTTAGAAGGTGTTGGAGTGGCTTTGTTTGTGTGTGTATCAGTTTGTAACACCCATTTGCTTTAAGGAAAAATAATACAGTTTTATAAAGATACACAAAATGATGAAATCCTTCTAAATAACCAAATGTCTATAGTAAAGTCACTTTCTAACTAATAATGAAATGCATTAGAATTTGTTTGAATTGAATGATGGACTCAAACCATTATTGTGTGCCTACTCAGAATCTTAAAATTGTTAAAATTCTCATCACCCTTCCAGTAACGCCTGCCAGCAATGAAAGACTGTTTTCAGTGATTAGTTTAGTGAAAAGTTGAAAACGTATATACGAACTACCATGAGAAATGAATGTTTGAATAACTTGATTTTCATGGTCTAAAAAAAACGGCTGCATTTGTTGTTGTTATGGTGTATTTAGTCTCTCTCTCTCTCTCTCTCTCTCTCTCTCTCTCTCTCTCTCTCTCTCTCTCTCTCTCTCTCTCTCTCTCTCTCTCTATATATATATATATATATATATATATATATATATATATTGTTTGGATCAGCTAATACACAACGTAGATTACGAAAAAACTTCTTCAATGTCCAATTCCCTTAATAATTAATTAATTCAGAAAAGAAAATAGCAAAACAGTAACAGAGAAAGAAAATAATAGCCAGCAGACATTAACACGAATTGAGATTAAATACTGTATAAGTATATAGGATATTATACAAGATCCACAAAATATTCACAGTTCAACAATTAAATAATAATTTCAAAAAATCATATGGTGATGTACACTTTTCACAGAACAAAGGCCTCGGACATGGTCTTTTTATACCAATCTATACTGTATGTATGTATGAATGTATGTATGTATGTATGTATATAAAGGTGTCTGGTTTCCGTTCAGTTTCATCCGTATAGTAGCTCACCAGAACGTCAGCCGGGAAAGCCCAACCCCTAACTGCGGTGCCCTACCCCAACAATGTGGCCTCCCCAGTAAACAACTTAAACTCACGGTCCCGGGCGGGAATCGATCTGCTGCCATGCAAATGCTAGGCAAACACGTTACCACGGTACTAGACAGGATATATATATTTGTATATATATGTATATGTATATATATATATATATATATATATATATATATATATATATATATATATATATATATATATATATTGAAACTAATTTTCACACTATTTTAGAATGTCCTTTATACGACATTTCCAAAGGACACTTCCGGTACATTTAAGAACGACATTAGGTCATGTAAGATCTTCATTCTGAGAACAATTGTGAATATCCCTTCTATTACAGGGTGTGTTATTTCCAGGACATTTTGGGATTTTGGAAGGTCGCTCCCAAGATGTTCAGTACGACTTTCCGTGCTTTTCCAGTTAGAGTTGTAGCTTAGCTAATTACTACTACTACTACTACTACTACTACTACTACTACTACTACTACTACTATTAATGATAATAATAATAATAATAATAATAATAATAATAATATTAATAATGATAATAATAACAATAATAATAATAATAATAATAATATTTCGATCGAATCCCACCCAGGCAATACTGCTTACCAGTACATAGGGGCTTGATTTTTTTTTTTTTTTTTTTTTGCGAATGAAGCGAGCGTATGGCGGAGCAAAAACCAAACACCATTAAGAACTTTATCCAAATATTACCGAAATTTAATGAGTTTTGCTCCGCCATGCGCTCGCTTCATTCGCGAAAAAAGAAAAACATCAAGCGCATATGTACTGGCAAGCGGTAATGGCTGGGTGGGACTCTATCGAAATATTACCATACTACTACTACTACTACTACTGCTACTACTACTACTACTATTACTACTACTACTACTACTACTACTAATAATAATAATAATAATAATAATAATGTGTGAATATAAAAATCAATAAATCTCGTTTTGTTTATAAATATACTATTCATTGTGACTCTCATGAAGATCTATGCTGGTTATACAAAGGTATGAACATTGAATAAGATTTATACAATAAGACATATCTGAAACAAATGCAAATGATCTAGGTATCTATACACTCTAAGATGCATGCATATTGAACTTTAATATATATATATATATATATATATATATATATATATATATATATATATTATATATATATATATATATATATATATATATATATATATATATATATATATATATATAAACTTTTGCACCACATCAGGAGTCAAGTAAAATGTAAATTATGAATGAAGCAAAATGTAAGTTTATTTTACCCTTGGAGACATGTAATAAAATTCTAAAGACTTAATTTATAATTGTAAATAACCAAAAAAAAAAGAAAAGAAAAAAAAGAACTTCATTCATATATAGATTCCAAACATTTCTACTTTCGAAAGTCCTTTACGTAACCGGACAAAAAAAAAAAAAAAAAAAAAAAAAAAAAAAAAAAAATCTAATCCCCATAATGTAGCCATAATACCGTAATTGAACCTGTAAATAATATAACAAACAAGAGTCCAGCACCTGACATGCCAAGCAGCGTAGCACGCAACAATGACCATTAGGAAATAGGCGTGCCATGCCAACGGTACGACGCACACGACACAAGTGAATTAGTAAACCAGACCGGAATACCTTTCCGACTAAGTGTTCTTTCTACGCTGGAGTCACTGTTCTACGCAGTATTGGGGACTTAGATTACGCAGCTATTTAAAAATATGCATAGGCCTACACAGTATTGGAGGCTTTGATTACGTAGCTATTTAAAAATATGCATAGCACAGTATGGGGGACTTCCATTACGTAGATATTTAAAAATATGCATAGCACAGTATTGGGGACTTCCATTACGTAGATATTTAAAATTATGCATAGGCCTACACAGTATTGGGGGCTTTGGTTACGTAGTATTTAAAAATATGCATAGGCCTACACAGTATTGGGGCTTTGATTACGTAGTATTTAAAAATATGCATAGGCCTACTCAGTGTTGGGGGCTTTGATTACGTAGCTATTTAAAAATATGCATAGGCCTACGCAGTATTGGGGATATTGATTACGTAGCTATTTCAAAATATGCATAGGCCTACACAGTATTGGGGACTTCGATTACGCAGCTATTTAAAATTATGTATAGGCCTAGTTGCGAAGACGTCTGTATGTATATGTACATTATAAGCTTTTCTAATTAGCACTATTCCATCTCCTTTCTCTTCCTTTTGTTATTTTGAATATTCTATCCTATTGTTATTTTCAAGTTTTTCTAGTTTATATATGAAACATTTATTTCAATGTTATTATTGTCCTTATACTTCTCTTGGAGTTTTTCCTTATTTCCTTACCTCACTGTGCTATTTTCCGTGT
>NC_090743.1:26593650-26601150 GCF_036898095.1 Palaemon carinicauda
AAAATGAGAGAGTCTTTCCTCTTAGGCGACTGAATTTTGCTATGAATAATAATTGTATACTTCACAACATATTAATTCTACTAAAATATTATACACAAAAAAAAAATAAAAGCCGACGAAAACAAATTCATATCACACGCAACTTATTTAGAAAAAGAGGTACTCGTGTATGGATCTACTCAGTTTATTGCTCTGGAAAGGATACTGGCCAGAGTTCGTAGCTTTTACCTTATTTTGAAATGACGCCACAGATAAAAAAAAAAAAAAAAAAATACCTTTCCCTTTTTTAAAAAAAAACAAAAGGGCGTGGTTCGTTCTCTTATTGTTATAGGTAGAACTTCAAAAGTTTAAACTTGCAGCAAATGTTTTAATGTTGAACAGACTGACATATGCCTCTCTTTATAGTTTATATATGAAAGATCTATTTTAATTTGTTATTAAACTGTTGTATTGTTTTAATGTTGTTACTGTTCTTAAAATATTTTAATTTGATTTTTTATTTCTTTTCATATAGTTTATTTAATTCCTTATTTCCTGTCATCACTGTGGTATTTTTCCCTGTTTTAGCCCTTGGGCTCATAGAATTCTGCTTTTCCAACTAGGCTAATAATAATAATAATAATAATAATAATAACAACAACAACAACAACAACAACAACAACAACAACAACAACAACAACAATAATAATAATAATAATAATAATAATAATAATAATAATAATAATAATAATAATAGAAATTTACAAGTGTCGGTATTAAAAATTTTGTAACAATCGGTGGAAATTTAAAAAAATATTCAAGCTCGTGCAAGGGTAAACCATTTTCAAACAAACAACAATAATCAGAAAAATATCTGATACTAAATTCTAGTTATTAGGATTCATATACAACTATAGAGGAGGTATTGACATTTAAAGATTTTAGAGGTCGCTCATGAATGGCAGAGGCAAAGGACAGTGACAACGCCCAAGCAGATCAATGCCATAGAGATTGGCCATATTATATTATTATTATTATTATTATTATTATTATTATTATTATTATTATTATTATTATTACTTGCTAAGCTACAATCCTAGTTGGAAAAGCAGAATGCTATGAGCCCAGGGGCTCCAACATGGAAAATAGCCCAGTGAGGAAAGGAAACAAGGAAAAATAAAATTATTTTAAGAAGGGTAACCTTACAATAAATATCTCCTATATAACTATAAAAAAATTATAGTTATAGTGTGCCCTAGTGTACTTTCAAATAAGAGAACTCTAACCCAAGACAGTGGAAGACCATGGTACAGAGGCTATGCCACTACCCAAGACTAGAGAACAATGGTTTGATTTTGAAGTGTCCTTCTCCAAAAAGAGCTGATTACCAAGCCCCTCTCCACCCAGGGAGTGCCAGGCAATGGCTGCTGATGGCTAAGCAGGTAGACATATAGGCTACTTAAAAAAAAAAAAGAAAAAAAAAAAAAAAAAAAAAAAAAACTTATCTCACATGGATGGTGAGGTTGCAGACACTACAAGAATCTATCAAGTTTGAGCGGGTCTCAAACCCCAGTCCAGGCGATCATAAGGCAGGGACGCTTCCAACAGGCAACCAAAACTCATTCGAAAGAATTCTACAGAGAAAATGAAGAAATATTACTACAGCCTTTCAAAATGCTTTACAAGGAAGACAAGGGAGATAGTTGTCTACAAGGTAAAGAGGCATTCTCTTTACCTTGGCTGTCTATTTCCCCAAACCTTTTCTGGACGTAAAACAAACAGATATCTTTGGTTTCTTCTCAGATAGCACAAAGGCTGATCTTTTTGAAAGAAGAGCCCATTTATTACACCATAAAACTAGAGAGCACCTATTCATACGCCTTTTATCGTTAAGTTGGCTTTATGCCAGCAAGGAGCCTGACCCAGGGGTGCCACGAGTTTCCATATGTTCGAAACAAGTGTTCAACAATAAAAAGGAACATTTAATCGCTGACTCATTATTTTAATGAGAATTTATATGACATGTGCGAAAAATAAGCTACTCGTGGGAAAGCAATTGTTAGACAAATAAAACTATATGAAAATCCTAAACTGACAACCTAATTTGGATGAATGATATTATTCATCAGTTTGACTTCATATTTTCTTTCCTTTTCCCAAAAGCTTCGTTGTTTCTTTCATCAAAAATAAAATATTCAAAATATTCAAAAGTGAATTAGTCTCTGAATATAAGAAAACATCAGACATACCATTTTCAATATTCTATTTCGGTTAAATTTGAAGTCAAACCTTACCAAATGGTTAGGATATCGCAGCATCTTTCAGTCTAAGAGGAATATGACTTCTTCTAAGTGCAAGATCTCCAATACGATCTCTATTACCTCTCTGAATAAGGGTGATTTTGGTTCGAGATGTTCGAATGATTTTGTCTTGAACCATATCGCGCTTTTTTTACTTTGCGTTACAATGAAGGCCAAAAGTGATATCTCTCAACAGATAAATTGCCAGGCATTTTGATGCTAATATTCAAACTAATGGGAGGTTGGATATATATATATATATATATATATATATATATATATATATATATATATATATATATATATATATATATATATATATATATATATATATAAAGTGAAAGAAAAATAATGAAAAATTATGCTTTTGAATGACACATAATGATTTCATACTGGAGAAAAGTAAAAATTTATAAAGGAACACCGAGTAAGGAGGAAATTCAGAAAAAATGAAACTCAAAAATACGTAAGTAATGAATGAATACATAAACATAAAATAAAAATAAGCAATCTATCACTACGTTGATTCTTCAGGTTTCTCCAAACTTCTATATGTCTGTCTCACGTTTCAGAAGAGTAAGTGTTTAGGTCCTACCAGCATGTTTTTAAAGGTTTTAAAGGCCGCTCATGAATGGCAGAGGCAAGGGACAGTGACATTGCCCTAGCAAGCAGGACAATACCCTAGAGACTGACCATATCTACATATGATCAGCGCCCAAGCCCCCTCTCCACCAAAGCTAGGAGCAGGGAGGGTCAGGCAATGGCTGGTGGTGACTCAGCAGGTCATCCTTAGCTCACAAGGATGGTGAGGTTGAAGCGATCAAAGGAACTAACGAGTTTAAGCTAGATTCGAACCCCAGTCTGGCGATCACCCGGCAAGGACGTTAACAGGCCACCTCATTTAATTTTGGTTGAACAAATTTAGTGGTATTTCCAATCTTACTAGTTGGTAAACTTCCAAACGAAATGTGAAAAACAGTAGAGGGATGGAATAGAGCCAGTCACCAACCTGACTGGATTGAAAGAAAGATAAAATGAGTCTAATATATTTCAGTTAACCATTTGGAAGAACTTGGCGAGGGTTGAGAACCAAAGATAATACTGTATATATCTCTTCTAACTGGAAGACGATAGGAATAAGAACAAGTTATGTAAGTTCCTGGCAGCTACAAAATAAGTTAATTATCAATACTAAACCATTAACCATTTGAAAGACTTATAAAAAAATCTATGATCTATTCCATAATTGGACAAGAAGTTTTTCTAAAAATAGGATATGAGTTAAAGGAAACGCTTGCCTAGTATTTTTAAAATCATAGACATTGAATTTGATAGGAACATTTTCAAATCTATATTCCAGTAAGGCCTGTCATATCTAATTCTATATTCCAGTAAGCCCACCATTTCTAATTCTTAATTCCAGTATGGTCCACCATCTCTAATTCTATATTCAAGTGCGGTCCACCATTTTAAACCTATATTACGATAAGATCTACCACTTTTAATTCCATATTCCAGTAAGGGCCATCATTTCTAATTCGATATTCCGGTAAGGTTGCCCATATCTAACTATAAATCCAGTAAGGTTCACCATTTCTAATTCTATATTACAGTAGGATCTACCATTTCTAATTCTTTATTCCAGTATGGTTCATCATATCTAATTCTAATTCTATATTCAAGTAATATCCACCATTTCTTGTTCTTTATTCAAGTATGGTCCTCCATTTCTAATTCTATATTCCAGTAAGGTCCATCATTTCTAATTCGATATTCCAGTAAGGTCCACCATTTCTAATTCTATATTCTAGTAAGGTTTACCATTTCTAATTCTATATTCCAGTTAGGGCCATCATTTTTAATACTTTATTCCAGTAAAGTCTACCATTTTTAATTCTATACTCTAGTAAGGTTTACCATTTCTAATTCTACTGTATATTCTAGTTAGGTCCATCATCTTTAATACTTTATTCCAGTAAAGTCTACCATTTCTAATTCTATATTCTAGTAAGGTTTACCATTTCTAATTCTATATTCCAGTTAGGTCCATCATTTTGAATACTTTATTCCAGTAAAGTCTACCATTTCTAATTCTATATTCTAGTAAGGTTTACCATTTCTAATTCTATATTCCAGTTAGGTCCATCATTTTGAATACTTTATTCCAGTAAAGTCTACCATTTCTAATTCTATACTCTAGTAAGGTTTACCATTTCTAATTCTATATTCCAGTTAGGTCCATCATTTTGAATACTTTATTCCAGTAAAGTCTACCATTTCTAATTCTATATTCTAGTAAGGTTTACCATTTCTAATTCTATATTCCAGTTAGGGCCATCATTTTGAATACTTTATTCCAGTTAAGTCTACCATTTCTAATTCTATACTCTAGTAAGGTTTACCATTTCTAATTCTATATTCCAGTAAGGTCCATCATTTCTAATTCGATATTCCAGTAAGGTCCACCATTTCTAATTCTATATTCTAGTAAGGTTTACCATTTCTAATTCTACATTCCAGTTAGGGCCATCATTTTTAATACTTTATTCCAGTAAAGTCTACCATTTTTAATTCTATACTCTAGTAAGGTTTACCATTTCTAATTCTATATTCCAGTTAGGTCCATCATTTTGAATACTTTATTCCAGTAAAGTCTACCATTTCTAATTCTATACTCTAGTAAGGTTTACCATTTCTAATTCTATATTCCAGTTAGGTCCATCATTTTGAATACTTTATTCCAGTAAAGTCTACCATTTCTAATTCTATATTCTAGTAAGGTTTACCATTTCTAATTCTATATTCCAGTTAGGTCCATCATTTTGAATACTTTATTCCAGTAAAGTCTACCATTTCTAATTCTATATTCTAGTTAGGTCCATCATCTTTAATACTTTATTCCAGTAAAGTCTACCATTTCTAATTCTATACTCTAGTAAGGTTTACCATTTCTAATTCTACATTCCAGTTAGGTCCATCATTTTGAATACTTTATTCCAGTAAAGTCTACCATTTCTAATTCTATATTCTAGTAAGGTTTACCATTTCTAATTCTATATTCCAGTTAGGTCCATCATTTTTAATACTTGATTCCAGTAAAGTCTACCATTTCTAATTCTATATTCTAGTAAGGTTTACCATTTCTAATTCTACATTCCAGTTAAATCCATCATCTTTAATACTTTATTCCAGTAAAGTCTACCATTTCTAATTCTATATTATAGTAAGGTTTACCATTTCTAATTCTACATTCCAGTTAGGTCCATCATTTTTAATACTTTATTCCAGTAAAGTCTACCATTTCTAATTCTATATTCTAGTAAGGTTTACCATTTCTAATTCTACATTCCAGTTAGGTCCATCATTTTTAATACTTTATTCCAGTAAAGTCTACCATTTCTAATTCTATATTCTAATAAGGTTTACCATTTCTAATTCTATATTCCAGTTAGGTCCATCATTTTTAATACTTTATTCCAGTAAAGTCTACCATTTCTAATTCTATATTCTAGTAAGGTTTACCATTTCTAATTCTGTATTCCAGTTAGGTCCATCATTTTTAATACTTTATTCCAGTAGAGTCTACCATTACTGATTCTATATTCTAGTAAGGTTTATCATTTCTAATTCTACATTCCAGTTAGGTCCATCATATTTAATACTTTATTCCAGTAAAGTCTACCATTACTGATTCTATACTCCTGTAAGGTCCACCATTTCTAATACTTCGTTCCAGTAAGCCCACTATTTCTAATATCACATTCCAGTAAAGTCGACGTGGGCTGAGCATGATGTTTTGTATGCCTGACGAATGCGTGCTAAAGAACTCTCCCGGTGTAAAGGATTCAAGTTACCCCCAGTTTCAAACTACCCCCCGGTCACTTGAAACCGGTTTCAGATTACCGGGGGGTTAATTTGAAACCGGTTTCAAGTTACCCCCTCTGTTTTCAAGTTACCCCCTCATCAGAATGATAAATAATTCATGTGACATCGCAAATATGTATCATGCATTTATTGCTGGTTTCGCAGCAGTAGGAAAAGTAGTTTAAATTTGTATTTAAGACCAAATATTGTGTAGTGAATCATATGACACGTTAAAAGTCACGGACTGTAATTTAAGGTTTGTGATAAAGGCGAGGTAAAATTTTATCTTATTTCAGTGTTCGTGTGATTGTTGATATTTTCGTATTTAAGACCTAACGTGTCATATAATTCACTAATACACAATATTTGAAGTTAAGGACTGTCATTTAAGGGTTAGTGATAACGGCGAGGTAAAACTTCATTTTATTTCAGTGTGCGCGTGATTGTCGAGATTTTTTTTTCTCCTTTTTTTGTTATTTCCAATAGATTCCATTCATGTGCTTTAGGTGCATGAGCTTCGGGCGGCAATATGCCTGGAGAAATTGACACAAAAATCACTCAGAATAAATGGTGTTATTTTATTATTTAACCAAATGCATATATATATATATATATATATATATATATATATATATATATATATATATATATATATATATATATATATATATATATATATATACACATCTTTTGAACAAGGGCAGCCAACGCACAGCTTAAGGTGTCAATCACCAAAACTCATTTGCGGCGGTGCCGATTCTCCTTAATCCCGATGCTTTTGCTTCACTAAGACACGGGAAGCAAAATGACAAACTAGGAGATATGGCATACACGTTGCCACATCTTCACTGGGTCAGTTCACTGAGACCTTTGGTCAAATCCTATTAAATGCATGAAGATTAGCTTCCTCATTCACTGTCTTGCACAATAGGCTTCCGTAAAAACCATGGTAAGTTCTCAGCGTCGTGTTTTTCGCCCAGAAGAAAGAAAAATGGCATACAAGGTCTATCAGTTTTTTAAATGTGAAAATGATAATGAAATTGTTAAATTTGGAATTGACCAAACAATCAAACGTGTCACAGATGCAACCAACATATAAAAAACGACTTTGTTTCAGATTTGCAAGGAAAATTGGGTCAAGGGTATTAAGCATAATGATAACATTATAATGGAAAACATGAAAATGGTCTGAATTAACTAATTCGTTGAATCTTTTGTGATAGCACTAACTTCATCAGACAAAGTCACCATAACCACGTTTGCTAACACAACCTTTGTTGTAAAAAAATTTGTCGATTAATTAAATAAATTCTAAAACAATAAAATCACCTATGTAAATATACCATATTAAACATAG
>NC_090743.1:26606150-26613650 GCF_036898095.1 Palaemon carinicauda
CAACTTCGTCACAGAAGCCAAGGACTGGGCTGGAGAGCTCATCTCGGGCCAGACCACAACCGGCAGAATCCTGGTAAGCTCAAAAATAACAATTGTGAAGGGTCTGATCGACCCTTCCAGCATCCCACAGCGAGAAAATGAGATATGTCTTAATCACCTTTTTTTTTTTTCTTTTTGTCCTTCACTAACCTTTCACTTCCAGGTGGCTCTCGGGCTGTGCGCTGGCGCAAAAGTACTACTTCCAGCTATCACTGGCTGACATCCATTTTTCCCCTTCGTTAGAACAGAGCTGGTCGATTATCCTGTTTACTTTTTATCATGTCGCAAAAAGCCTCTTAATTACTGTATTACACTGTCCACAGCTATTGTCTCCCCTTCCCCTGACACCGATCTGAACGATTGGCACTCTGTGAGGGGGGGGGGGGAGTTTAAAACTGAGTTACTGATACAAGGTATAAGCTACATTTTTTTCATTACAAACTTCAAAGTAAAGTAGAAATACGCTGCTTTGTAGTTATTTTAACCTTCACGCATTGTTTGACACGAAATTTATTTTTTTATACACTGAGAACCATCTCTTTTGGGATATATATAGCCATTGAAACTGGGGCAGTGAGAATCATTTATTGCATTGGTGTTTTCAGATATCCCTATTTCTGTGTTTCGGCCAAAAATTCTTGACATTTAAACAACGTACGACCGCTTGCGTGTCACTATTCTCATAGCATTTGGGATCTTGCTCTTACCGAAGACAGCACATTTTTGTCCCCCAAAATAAGAACTGACATTTGACTTCAATTGGATTATGAGCAAAGACGAGGGGTGGGGGGGGGGAGATATGTTGATAATACTGCCTGATGCTGATAACAAAAGAAGGTAAATGACTCGACTGAAGCTTAATAATCCGAAGTGGGGAAAGTAACACCAGGCTTTGTCTATATATGAATGGAATGTAGGTCAGGTCTGTTAGCAGTACCGTTAATAGAACTGTGCTAACCGCTGTACACGCCTATATGCTTAATTAAAGGTGCTTGGACAGAACACCATTACGCATTCCGGTTACACACCCATCTACGCTTATTCTTAGCCTCTCTTTTGTATAGTGGAATGGGCTCTCTGTGTCTTTACGTCCTTCACTCTGTGCTCATCATGTTGCAGGATATCCTCCCTGCGCTCAGATAAACTTGAGGATTATGTCTCCCTAACTCCTAAAAATCGTTACTTGTGTTAACAGGCGTTTGGCGTTCTTAGAGAAATTGATGTGATGTTGAATGCGTAAACCAGTTCAATATGCTAAAGGAATTTCAACTCAATTTGGTACTGCATTTTCTTGTTATATATAAGATTGAGGGTGTTAGTAATATCTGCAATAAACACACACACACACATATATATATATGTACGTATGTATATATATATATATATATATATATATATATATATATATATATATATATATATATATATATATATATATAATGATGCGGCGTTCGGCGTACTTGGTGAATTAGACGTGATGGTGAATGCGTAAATCTAGCTATTATTTTGTAATGCATTTTCTTTTATTTGGTGAAATCTTGAGGATATTAGTAATATTTACAATATTCATTCATCTATCTATCTATATATACGTATATACACATATTTAACATATCTATTTGCCAACTTTTATATATATATATATATATATATATATATATATATATATATATATATATATATATATATATATACACACAATATATATACAATATATATATATATATATATATATATATATATATATATATATATATATATATATACACACAGTATATATATATATATATATATATATATATATATATATATATATATATATATACACACACACACACATATATATATATATATATATATATATATATATATATATATATATATATATATATATATATAAAACCAAAATGGCGATCACTGTCGAAGTATAACAAAAACTTTCCATATTTGCAATTCATCCGGTTATAATTTTGCAACATCAACCTCAAAATTTAATCCGAAGAAAAGAGACAAATATCTTCAGAAAACTACAAAAAAAAAAAGAAAAACTCCATCTATATCACAGTTTCATGACTGACATACGAACTACCTGAAATGTTCTACCTTTTGGGAAGATGTAATTTAACTTTTTCTTGGTAGTCACGTTTCTTACCTTCTGTCTCTCCAAAGCAAACTATTAGTTAGTGATAAGACAGAAATAGCGTTTCCTGCTTCATTAGCACGAATTACCTATGTCCAATGTAAGCTTTTAAAAGCAATCACGCATTCTTCTTTACTCACGTACCAGAAAAGGAGATTGTGTACTCAAGAGAGAAATGCGTCATTATTTACAACAACATAGATATTGAATTTTTTGAAAAGCTAAGATACATTCTAATTTGATTTATAATAAGGGAATGTACGGCAAATATGGATAAATTCTTTCTTAAAAATATAATTGGGATGAATGTTAATCGAATAAATACGAAACTCTTAGTCAATAAAATATCGGAGTAAACACGTTTTTCTTCTTATTATTATTATTATTATTACTAGCCAAGCTACAACCCTAGTTGGAAAAGCAAGATGCTATTAGCCCAAGGCCTCCAACAAGGAAAAATAGCCCAGTGAGGAAAAGAAATAAGGAAATAAATAAATGATGAGAACAAATTTACCAATAAATCATTCTATAAAACAGTAACAACGTCAAAATAGATATGTCATATATAAACTAATAACAACGTCAAAAACAGGTATTTCATATATAAACTATAAAAAGACTCATGTCAGCCTGGTCAACATAAAAACATTTGCTCCAACTTTGAACTTTTGAAGTTCTCCTGATTCAACTACCCGAAGAAACAAAGGAAATTAATAGGATTAAACTATGAAGTTAAAACATTTATGAAACGAATGTGAGTTACAATAACACGGAGATAACACAGGTTATAATCATAAAGGAAAATTATTTTAATCCTGGAGAGAAAACTTTACATTAATGTTCTCCGTTCTCTGGAATACGAAAAATAAATTTTTCATTCGAATAAATCCCGATGAATAGGAAATTCCTCCACGTTCGAGTTAGAAATCTCAATTAATAATTAGGCTTTTGTGATGGTGAAAATAACTATGAAATTGGTCTCTTAAGAGAAAAATCTAGCCAATGTTCTGTCGAAGCTAGAAGAAATATATGAAATTAATCTACTGGTAAGAAAGAAATGGGAATAAATATAAGTAATATATTCTAAGGAGCAAAATAATTACAATTTTAAGTGAAGACTAAATAAATAAAAGAAATTCACCAAATTTAAGAAAATAGAATAAATCACATAAATGTATTCTATAAGCAAAAAAACCATTATTATTGCTATGTAAGCCACAACCTTAGTTGGAAAAGCAGGATGCTATAAGTCCAAGGGGTCTAACAGGGAAAAATAGACTAGTGGGGAACAGAAATAAATAAATTACATGATAAGTAATGAATGTACAGTACAATATCTTAAGATCAGTTACAATGTTAAAATTTATCTGTCATTTATGAACTATCTGACATTAAAAGCTACAGTAGAATAAGAACTAGAAAATAAACTTAAATAACTTTCAAGAAAATAAGAATAAATTGTTCTTCGGAGTAGATATAAAGCTGGAATAAACATGAGAATTATACACAATCAGGAAGAAATAATAAAACATCTTTTACAAGAATAATGAGAATAAACCTGAATGAGATCTAATACAGGAAAAAAACAAACTGAAACTTACGGGTGGAAAAAAAGAACAGATTTCTACATCAATGGAATAAACACAAATTTTCGCGGCATATAACGAAAAAAAACCCTTACCAGACGAAAGAATAAATCATTTGAAACCAGAGATCTTTTCGATGACAGATTTATTTAGAAAATAAAAAAGATATTCAGACACGAAAGGAATGTGATTTTAAGAAAGCTATTTTTCGATCATTATTGAAATCATTCTTTTAGAAATGAAGATCAAATAAGATTAAGAAAAGCTGTGTGTTGAAGTAAGTTTCTTCAAGATAGCTTGATATAAGCTTTAAAGGGGAAACGTGAAATAAGCTTTTAGAGATGTTTACATATCTTTTAGAATGGATGTTTGAAATAAGCTTTAGATAAAATGATTAAAATTCAAGTTAGAAGGGTTACCTGAAGTATGCCTTAGAAAGATAGTTTGAAATAAGCTCTAGAAAGAAAGCTTACAATAAGTTTTCACGAGAAAGCTTGAAATAAGCTCATATATATATATATATATATATATATATATATATATATATATATATATATATATATATATATATATATATATATATATATATATATATATATATATATATATATATATATATATATGGGCATATCAGGATGTTAATCTTTAAAGATGGTTAAAGAATGAAATATCTTTTTTTATCTTATCTGTTTGAAGCTTTAATTTTAAATAACAGCATTTTATAAAATTACTTTTCAGAGCTGAAGTCTAAAATCGTCTTTCAGGAATATATTATAAAAAAAGACTTTACGAGAATTTTAAAGGGAAGTTACTTTCATGTGAAGAATTTTTCACAAATAATTACCGTAATTGAAAAATTTCCAGGTACGAAGAAATTTGGAACAAATGAAAAAAAAAATGAAGTTGGAGAAGAATTTTGAGAAATAAGGATGTTAGAAACGACCTTTAAGAATTGAGGAAGTTAGTAAAGAACCTAATACAAAATAGGGAAGTTTGTAATGATCTTTAGGATAATAGAGAGTGTGATACGACCTTATAGAAATAGGGAAGTATGAAGGGAGAGGTAGACATTCAGAATAAGTAAAGACATTATAAGGCGCAACTATCTTGGAAGAACTTTACGACCAATAAAAGTGGATGAATTAAGTAAAGAAGAAAATACAAAGTAGTTCTCTTACGACATAAGAAACATAAAGAATAATTTCTTATCAAATATACACCCCTATACATACATGTATACATGCACACAACAATAGATGCATATATAGTATATACATGCAATCATACAATGAAAAAATACTGGGTTTGTAATAGCAAGGTCAGAGGTTCGCGTCAGGTCACCCACTCACTAGTCGACCTAGCATGGGTGAAAAAAATGGTTTAAGAGTAAAATACATGTATATATATATATATATATATATATATATATATATATATATATATATATATGTGTGTGTGTGTGTGTGTGTGTTAAAGCGCTAAAGACTTGCTGACAACTAGAGAGCTTTAATTTTTCGATACCAGGTCTTTTACAATGTAGAAATAAGGTTTGCTGAAATAAATATACTTCATATTCTTCTATACAATCATGATGTATATATACACACACAGACACACACGCGCGCACACACACACACACACACACACACACACATATATATATATATATATATATATATATATATATATATATACTTGTCTCTATATAGAGGGAGAAATCTATAACTACAAAACGATTTTAACCAATACAAAAATATGAAATTGTCGTAATCCACAACGAGACACAATTTTGGAATTGCTCTACCATTCAAAGCCATCACATAACACAATACTCCGACAAGCTATGATCAATAATGAATAATTGAATTTACCAATTAGGCCTAAAATAATTGATTTTCCCCTTAAGCCTAAACAGCAAGTCCTGTCTCTAAATGTATAATAATCGAGATCTCAAGTGGGTCCTTGACAATTGGGTTTCATTATGCCCTAATGCAGCTTGCACCTGGTCGTAGAGGTTTGATGATTACTAAATCCTCCATTCTAATAAGGCTTTGGGATTAGAATTAGAATGTAACCTCCCGCTAGATTCATCATATGGGTATGCCCCGATATTTACTTTCTTGTTACATTAAGTATTCTTTTCCTCTATACATTTTCCTTTCACACTGGTGACGGGGTTTATTCTATCTCATATGTCTCATAAGTGCCTCCTGGCTAGTACAGAGGTAACGTCTTCGCCTGGCGTTCGCATGGCAGCAGATCGATCCCAGCCCAGGACCGTGAGTTTAAGGTGTTTACTGAGTAGGCCAATGATGTGGTTGGACACCAAGGGGGGGGGGGGAGGAGTATGTTGCATTTGCCCGGTTGACGTTCTAGTGAGTATCTATTATGATGAAACTGGAACTGGAACCAGACATCTTTAAAAACTAATTTGGAAACATTATTTTTAACTTTTATCAAAAAGATATTTTTCACGTGTCCCTTTCAAGATGTTTTTATGAAAGAAATTTTTAGTTTTTAAACTTTTTGCCCAGACGGGCAGGACTATGATCATTTGCTGAAGATAAATTGTAATATATATTTTTATGACTATCCCAATATATGGAGGATCATAATATATGCTGAGGTCATGTGCAGTCAGATCGTATGTAATTTTGGAAAATATAAATTGGATCTCTATATCCTAATATCTTGATATATTTTCAGTGTATGCATTCTTGGTGAAGAAAACCTTTTCTATATTATTATTATTATTATTATTATTATTATTATTATTATTATTATTATTTACTTACTTGCTAGGCTACAACTCTAGTTGGGAAAGCAGGACGCTATAAGCTCAAGAGCTCCAACAGGGAAAATATTTACTTGCTCATCATATATTTCAATGAATATATTTCAGCTATATATTCTATGTTG
The DNA here is from genome assembly GCF_036898095.1 of Palaemon carinicauda. Classification (NCBI taxonomy): domain Eukaryota; kingdom Metazoa; phylum Arthropoda; class Malacostraca; order Decapoda; family Palaemonidae; genus Palaemon; species Palaemon carinicauda. Next base: position 26,612,835 of record NC_090743.1, read on the forward strand.
TTAAGTTTAGCCACACATTTCTCGCACATCATAAATAACAGCAATTAATTTCCAACTACTCAATATTCTCTGTGGTAAAAGGACCTTGGACATAGTCGTTATTACTAACAATGACTGATATGTTTACCTAATCTGGCGTGGCATCGAACATGAGTATCACTAAATTTTCGTTAGGTACTGAAGCACAAGTGACTATTAAGTGTTTGGATAGTAGACTATTACGATAGTCCCTATTATCCCAAACAAAGGCTGTAACCTAATAAAATTGCTTGGTATTTATAATTGGTCAGTGGCTACTTTCCTCTTGGTAAGGGTAGAAGAGACTCTTGAGCTATGGTAAGCAGCTCTGCTAGGACACTCCAAAATCAAACCATTGTTCTCTGCACCATGGTCTTCCACTGACTTGGGTAAGAGTTCTCTTGCTTGAGGGTACAATCGGGCACACTATTCTATCTAATATCTCTTCCTCTTGTTTTGTTAGAGTTCATAAAGGAAATATTTATTTTAATGTTGTTACTGTTCTAGAAATATTTCATTTTTCCTGGTTTCCTTTCCTTTATGTGCTATTTTCCCAGTTGGGGCCCTTGGGAATGTAGCATCCTGCTTTTCCAACTAGGGTTGTAGCTTTGCAAGTTATTATAATAATAATAATAATAATAATAATAATAATAATAACAATAATAATATCGACCCTTATTGCATGAATAGAAAGCCAGCAGGATGTTTCTAACATCACAAACCACACCTACGTACAACCCATGACTACTACTATTTTCAAACACAACCGAATAGTTGAAGCTCCTTATACAAAGATAG
>NC_090743.1:26621150-26624410 GCF_036898095.1 Palaemon carinicauda
ATAACATACATTACTAACCGTAATTTTTTCATTGCGTTAAAAGTTCAAACTAGCAGCAAATGTTTTTATGTTGAACAGGCTGACATAAGTCTCTTTTTATAGTTTATATATGAAAGATCTGCTACTGTTCTTGAAATATTTTATTTGGATTGTTCATTACTTCTCACATAGGTTTTCCTTTCCTCACTGGGCTATTTTTGCCTGTTGGAGCCCTTGGGGTTTATAGCATCTTGCTCTTCCAACTAGGGTTGTAGATTAGTTAATAATAATGAAAAAAATAATAACAACAACAACAATAATAATAATAATAATAACAATAATAATAATAATAATAATAATAATAATAAAAGGTGGACGTTATATAAAAGTAAATAAAGTCAGAAAACACATCCTTATGAGACGCATCAAGAAATATGGATATTTTGTTACTGCCGTATTATACAACGTTACTGTTACGGCTACTTATTATCAATATATGGTAATGTGAATACCTTACACCCAATTTGATGAAACTGGAGAATTTTTATTTCTTTACTTTATTGCTACATGTAGTGAAGTATGCGTGCATTTAAAAAAATAATATATATATATATAATATATAGTATATATATATATATATATAATATATATATGAGTGGTGTGTGTATATATATATATATATATATATATATATATATATATATACTATATAGATATATATATATATGAACTAAACTGACTAATGAATCCTTTGATGTTCTTCATCTTCAACAATTAGACATTTTTATTATTATTATTTGCAACCCTTGTTGGAAAAGCAGGATGCTATAAGCCCAGGGGCTCCAACAGGGAAAATAGCTCCGTGAGGAAAAGAAAACAAGGAAAAATGAAATATTTTAAGAAGAGTAACAACATTAAAGTTAACATCTATATAAACTATATAAACTTTAACAAAAACAAGAGGAAGAGAAATAAGATAGAATAGTGTGCCCAAGTGTACCCTCAAGCAAGAGAACTATAACCCAAGACAGTGTGCTTGTTTTTTTCTTTAAAGATAGATATCTTACTTCTGAATAAAATGGCCCCTAATTTTACAACTCACAAAATTATTTAAATAACTTAACTAAACTGATTAATGGATCCTTTGGTTTTCTTTACCTTTAACACTTATAATCATATAGTGAAATTGTGTTCCCAAAGTCCAGCATTTCAAAGAGGAACCAGAATTCATTCACGTCTCGAAAAGGTATTTTTCTCCATAAAATCAAAATTGCTATATAACCTTAATGCAGAAAACTCGGAAGTATAACAATAAATAAAGAGACAAGCATTAAAGGTTTAAGGGCCGCTCATGAATGGCAGAGGCAAGGTACAGTGACATTGCCCTATCAAGCAGGACGATTGCATTAGAAACTGACCATTTATAAATATGACCAGTGCCCAAGCCCCCCTCTCCACCAAATCTAGGGCCAAGGAGGGCCCGACAATGGCTGCTAATGACTCAGCAAATAGACTATAGGCTTCCTCAAACGCCCCATCCTTAGCTCACAAGGATGGTAAGGTTGCAGCGACCAAAGAAACTAACGGGTTTGAGCAGGACTCGAACCCTAGTCTGGCGTTCACCAGTCAGGGACGTTACCATATCGGATATCACAACCCCTAATAATGAAAGTTGGCGTTACAGAAGGTATAGGAATCGATTCTGCTCACCCATAATAAGTAAGATATTTCGTATAGACAATGACACTTTAGCTATAAAATTTCTTAGTTTGGTACATTGCAAACTGCTGCTAGCATTTAAACCTCGTAATATCTATCTATCTACCTATCTATCTCTCTCTCAGTCTATCTGTTTATTGGTCCATCTACGTCACTCTCGACAGCAGATGACTAACGGAGATACAATATGTACAGAATAAATGGGTGATTTTTTTCAAAGATTTGTTTTTAAGTCCCTTGCACCAGAAATAAAAAGATGGTTTTTTTTTTTTTTTTTTTGGAATTACAGCATTTAAAACATAAAGTAATTGGAATTTCAGTATCTGAATACAAAGTAATTAGGAATTTCAGCATTTGAACACGAAGTAACTTGGAATTTCAGTATTTAAACACAAAGTAATTTGGAATTTCAACATTTGTCGGATTTAAAAGCAAGGATCGTCTCTTATCATCACTATGACTTATACGTGGTGGTACTCGAGTTATAATTAGCATTATAATTTCCTCAGTGAACTGGTAAATTCCTAGTTTTCAAGCCGTTCATCACGTCACCCGGTAGGGACCGGAGTTATATGTGTGTATGTGTGTGTGTCTGTGGGGGGGGGGGGGGGAAGAGGTTTGAGGTCTGCGGGGTGGAATGAGGTTTGCTTAACCAGGTTTCGATTGTAAGTCTGCAGTTGTAAGGGTTCCTAGGCTTAGAACTCCGTAAATAAGCCGCTGGAAAGAATTTGAAATCATTGGGATCTAGATGAGAACAAAGAAGGGAGGGGTTTGACTTTACGATGGACAAAGTCAGTAAGGGAAATAAATGTTAGGGTTTTAAAGGAAGAATATGGAGACCTTATATGAAGATGATGACGATATGAAATATAAATTTGTCCAAACCTAAGAACTGTTGACCTCACAAATGAGATTTGATTTTTTTCTATATGAATAAGACCTGTAATGTCTATACAAAATATTAAAAGTTTATTGGTGATAAATCTAATAAGGAGAAACATGGTGTGCCTAATAAAATGAACTGTCATAGACAAATTCAAAGTAAAATAGTTTACAAAATTATGACGGACTTATTTAAAACGAAGAGAAATTTCTTTAGAGAATAAAGATAAACGTGCATAAAACCCTCATTGCTCATTCTGGCAATCTAGATATAGTAAACCCCAATCGAATTAAGAAATCAAAATGATTTTCACAGGACACACCATTGATGAAAAAACAGCTATACTAGGAGAAACCCTTTTACCTCTCCTTATCTACCGGGGAAAGTTATGTAGGAATCTCAAAGTTACCGTGAATATTTGTCTTTCTTTCTCCCCCCTTTCATTACTGTGAATCTAATTAATTCAGGAGAAATATCTCACTGTTGTAGACATCATCTACCCCTCAATTTGTGAGGAAACCCCCCCCCCCCTCTCACGTCACTCCTGTTTGCCTCTTTCTACGGTATCCTAGAGCAATAATACAGTAGTATTCTCGGCCATCAATCTACATTGTGGTTGACCTCAAATTAGAGAACCTGTATACCCATCGAGCTAAGCAGTGTGAATTGATTGCTCAAT
>NC_090743.1:26624910-26627410 GCF_036898095.1 Palaemon carinicauda
GTTTTCTTTACCTTTAACTCTTATAATTATATAGTGAAATTGTGCACCCAAAGTCCAGCATTTCAAAGCGAAACCAGAATTCATTCACGACTCGAACAGGAAATTTTTCTCCATAAAATCAAAATTGCATTAACTCGGGAATATAACAATAAATAAGGAGACAAGCATAAAGGTTTAAGGGCCGCTCATGAATGGCAGAGGCAAGGTACAGTGACATTGTCCTATCAAGCAGGACGATGCATTAGAAACTGACCATTTATACATATGACCAGTGCCCAAGCCCCTCTCAACCAAAGCTAGAGCCAAGAAGGGCCCGGCAATGGCTGCTAATGACTCAGCAGGTAGTCTATAGGCTCCCTCAAACGCCCCATCCTTAGCTCACAAGGATGGTGAGGTTGCAGCGACCAAAGAAACTAACGAGTTTGAGCAGGACTCGAACCCCAGTCTGGCGTTCACCAGTCAGGGACGTTACCATATCGGCTATTACAACTCCTAATAATGAAAGTTAGCGTTTTTATTATCTATCTATCTATCTATCTATCTATCTATGTATATGTATATATATATATATATATATATATATATATATTATATATATATATATATATATATATATATATATATAAATCCAAGTAATATCAGTATTAGCACCCTTATATCGACGGTAAGTTATCTTTTTTCGCACCTAAAAACATTACCACTGTACAGCCTATAGGAATCGATTCTGCTCACCCATAATAAACAAGATATTCGTATAGACATTGACACTTTATAAAATTTCCTTAGGTTTGGTACATTGCAAACTGCTGCTAGCATTTAAACCTTGTAATATATATCTATCTGCCTATCTATCTCTCAGTCTATCTGTTTATTAGTCCATCTACGTCACTCTCGAAAGCAGATGACTAACGGAGATACAGAATGTACAGAATAAATGTCTGATTTTTTCAAAGATTTGTTTCTAAGTCCCTTGCACCAGAAATAAAAAGATGGTCATTTTTTTTCTCGTTACAAATTTGTAAATCAATATCTAGAGGAAACAATACGGATTTTCGATAATACAATATACAAATAAAATAAAGTTTCTCAGTAAAACAAGTTGGAATTTATACAGGAGTAACGAGAAACATTTCCTGATAGTATCTAATGAAATCACAATGGAAATTTGTAAAAAAAAAAAAATACTATTAATATTGTAAGAAAAATAAATATCAACAAACCAAAATAAAACAGTGACGTCTCTCAAAATCGTTAATTGTAATTTTCACAAAATTCCTGTTCCTAAACAAAGTAATTTAGAATTTCAGCATTTGAACACAAAGTAATTTGGAATTCCAGTATTTGAACACCAAGTAATTTTGAATTTTAAGCATTTGAATGCAAAATAATTTGGAATTTCGGTATTTAAACAAAAATAATTTGGATTTTCAGCAGTTGAACAAAAAGTAATTTGAAATTTCAGCATTTGTACACAAATGAATTTGGAATTTCAGCATTTGAACACGAAGTAACTTGGAATTTCAGTATTTGAACACAAAGTAATTTGGAATTTCAACATTTGAAAACAACTACACGAACTAGATAATGTTAGTTGGATGTAAAAGCAAGGATCGTCTCTTATCATCATTACGACTTATACGTGGTGGTACTCGAGTTATAATTAGCATTATAATTTCCTCAGTGAACTGGTAAATTCCTAGTTTTCAAGCCGTTCATCACGTCACCCGGTAGGGACCGGAGTTATATGCGTGTATGTCTGTGTGTGTGTGTGTGTGTGTGGAAAGGGGGGGGGGGGGATGTTTGGAGGTCTGCGGGGTGGAATGAGGTTGCTTAACCAGGTTTCGATTGTAAGTCTGCAGTTGTAAGGGTTCCTAGGCTTAGAACTCCGTAAATAAGCCGCTGGAAAGAATTTGAAATCATTGGGATCTAGATGAGAACAAAGGGAGAGTTAACTTTACGATGGACAAAGTCAGTAAGGAAATAAATGTTAGGGTTTGAAAGGAAGAATATGGAGACCTTATAGGAAGGGGATGATGATGATATGAAATATAAATTCGTCCAAAATTTTGAACTGTTGACCTCACAAATGAGACGATTTTTAAAAAAATAAATAAGACCTGTAATGACTATACAATCTATTAACGTTTATTGGTAATATATCTAACCTTGAGAACACGGAGCGCCTAATAAAATGAACTGTCATAGATAAATTCAAAGTAAAATAGTTTACAAAATAACGACGAACTTATTTGAAACGAAAAGAAATTTTTTTTAGAGAATAAAGATAAACGTGCATAAAACCCTCATTGCTCACTCTGGCATTCTCCACACTGTAGTAAAACCCAATCGAATTAAAAAATCAAAATGATTTTCACAGGACACACCATTGATGAAAAGAAATAAGCTATACTAAGAGAGACCCTTTTACCTCTCCTTATCTACCAGGAAAGTGATGGAGGAATCTCACAGTTACCGTGAATATTTGTCTTTCTTTCTCCCC
>NC_090743.1:26637410-26639910 GCF_036898095.1 Palaemon carinicauda
CGCATGATATCAATCGATAATATGAAATAAGAGAAATGCAATAAAAACGTAATAAGTAAATATCTTTAAAATGATAAATTTAACATTCCTTTACAAATTAATTACAATGTCTAACTTAAAATTTCATAAGAAAAAAAGCGGATATTGAAGATAGATGAAATAAAACGGAAGAAAAGTATGCAAAGAAAATTGAAAAAGGAAGATAAGAACTAAAAAAATACGAATAGAGATAGAGAATATAAATAAGAAAAGGATATACCTAGAAAGGAATAGAGAGAGAGAGAGAGAGAGAGAGAGAGAGAGAGAGAGAGAGAGAGAGAGAGAGAGAGAGAGAGAGAGATAAATCAGTGTAGCAGACCTAAAAGTGGCATTTCTTATCCCTGACAATGAAGAAGGTAAAATCGGCATTGCTCTTACGTACCTGCTCAAGGCGTGCTCGTTCGTCTTACGTACCTGGGAAAGATGAAAGCAAATTAGGCAATACATTTACGTTGTAGGGAGCATGAAAGGAAGATAAAATCTAATAATTAGTAGTAAGCTTATGTATGTATGCATGTATGTATGTATACACACACACATATATATATATGCATATATATTATGCATAAATATAAATATAAATATATATATATATTTATATATATATATATATATATATATATATATATATATATATATATATATATAAAACTTCTAATCGCAATCGAAACACACACACACACACACACACACACATATATATATATATATATATATATATATATATATATATATATATATATATTATATATATATGTATATATATACATATATATATGTATATATATATATATATATATATGTATATATATATGTATATATATATATATATATATATATATATATATATATACATATATAAAACTTCTAATTGCAATCGAAACACACACACACACACACACATATGTATATATATATATATATATATATATATATATATATATATATATACTGCATATATATATATATATATATATATATATATATATATATATATATATATATATAAGAACTTGGGGTTATTGCATCCTACTTTTGCTACTAGGGTTGTATCTTAGTTAGTAATGATAATGATAATAATAATAATAATAATAGTAATAATGATAATAATAATATAATAATAATGATAAAAATAGCATACCATTTACATTGTGAAACAATGAAATACGACAATACAATAGCTAACAACAATATTGTTACCAAATCATTTACAGTTTTTAAACCTAATACCATCTTCAACGAATGTAGTTTATACGATTCTTGACAGATGTCAGGTCAATGATTGATCTGTAAAGTGAAAATTATAAATGAAATATCCTGTCACTATTTGAGAACAAAGCCCTCAAGAGAATATTGAGAGTTAAAAGTCAGGACAGGATAAGAAATGAAACTATAAGAGAGGTTACTCGAGTCCCATATGTGGATGAGATCATGGTGAGGGGTAGATGGAGACGGTTTGGGCATGCTCTTCGCACTTCCCAAGAGAGGTTAGTTGACCAAACTTTTATCTGGGTTCCATAAGGCACTAGAAGAGTTGGAAGACCCAGGCCTACATGGTTGAGAATTATGATGCGTGAGGTAGGAGATGAGGAATGGAGAAGTATTGATTTAAAAACTCAAGATAAAGACGACTGGCGAAATCTCACTGAGGCCCTTTGCGTCAATAAGCGTGGGAGGAGATGATGATAATGATTTCAACAACAGTTAAAATGCTTAGCGAAGAGAACAAGACAATAGGAAAGCCAGAAAGTCAAAACGAAGTTAGTGTCCATTATTTTACAGGTTCAACTCGTGTTTCTTCGTCCAAATACAAGTTTTCTCTTGTAATTTCAAAAACTAAATTATATAAATTATATGAATTATATAAATTATATAAATCATATAAATATTGTTATAACAGTTATATACTATGAAGCTGAACTTTTTCATATCATTGTAACTAATGACTTGATTTCCTCAATTATTTGATGGGATTAATCTACGCCTTTCACTATTTATTATAATGATCCTTCACTTAGCAAGACAGTGACGGAAACGATGAATTCAACACTTCAATGACCAAGATAGTGATAACGATGAATTCAATACTTCATTTACCAAGATAGTGATAACAACGATGAATTCAATACTTCAATTACCAAGATAGTGATAAGAACGATGAAGTCAATACTTCATTTACCAAGATAGTGATAACAACGATGAATTCAATACTTCATTTACTAAGATAGTGATAACAACGATGAATTCAATACTTCATTTACCAAGATAGTGATAAGAACAATAAATTCAGTACTTCAATTACCAATATAGTGATAACACCGATGAATTCAATACTTCAATTACCAAGATAGTGATATGAATTCAATACTTCAATTACCAAGATAGTGATAACAACGATGAATTCAATACTTCATTTACCAATATAGTGATAAGAACGATTAATTCAATACTTCATTTACCT
>NC_090743.1:26642410-26666903 GCF_036898095.1 Palaemon carinicauda
AATTAATATCTTCTATACGCTTTTCTAAGCAACATCACCCTTTCCAGTGGAATGTTCAAATAATAACAGGCATTTCCACAAAATAAAGAATGAGTCAAGAAAATTGTCGGCGAGCTTAATATGAAGGTTAATGTACGAGTTTTGTCAAAGGGCTACATGCACGTGTTTTGGAGACGAGAAAAAATCTGATCCTTACACGTAAACACAAACACAAAATTTAAAAAATTATCTTAGATACCAAAAGATAGAAGAACTATTTAATTAAATGTTACATTGTAACTTTGAAAGTTCTATTTAATCATATTGTGACAAAAATCAAATTAAAAAAATATACGTCTTTATCCGCTGGTAGGAAAACATACCATCAGCTGTAATCCTGAAGTACAATTAGCAAATACCGTATTTTCAAGTTTTCAGTATCAACACATGTAAGCTATTGTCTCTTCATTAGAAATATCTAATCATGTGTGATTTTACATCTCACTTTCGAATAGACTAGTAACTTAATCATCTGTCATCTGAAAAATATATTTTGGTGAATACTCTTAAAGCGTGTTAGTACCGTTAAGTACTTCACCCCTTCCATTGGTCAACCCTACCCCTATCCCCCGGAACCCTTCTACATAATGTTCGTCGTCTGCATTAATGTGTAAATGCCTTACTATTGTATTGCACATTATGGCTTCATTTAAATCAAATTAGTAGAGAGAGAGAGAGAGAGAGACTAAGTTGGCCAGACAGAAACGAGTTCCTATAGCTGTCTAAATCTAAGGACCTACGTGTTTTGAGTGTAATGAGAAACGTTTACATTTCACACAGTATAAACAATAAAATTACTGCAAAAAATGTTTTATGATATATAACAGATCCCTAACATCCCCAAGATTAAATTTTCTGGCTTTTCCTTTATTGTAATATTAGACTTCCCACATGTAAGGAGTTTAAAAAACCTACACTTTATAAGAAAAACAAACTATCATTTACCCTAGATTTTGGGAAACACGAGAAATGTAACAACTTATAAAAACAGTTCCCACAACATTACCTTACAAATGTAAAGCTCAATGATACAATTGATGTAAATTTGAATGCACTGTATTAAATATTATTGTTGAAACTTAGTTCGTAGCCCAAAGAAGCAAATTATTCTTTAATAACTTATATCTGTGAAATCTACCTGCTGCTGCTGCTTAAGTCAATGTTATAGTCTGTTTCTCAGAGCAAGATAACTATTATTTAAAATCTTTTTGCCCTTTTACGTAGCAATGTTGCAGTTGAATTTCCATTCTAAGGCAACAGCGTAATCGTGGTAACTTTATATATTGTTCAAAAATATTCCACCTCCTTGAAACCTACGCTGCTTTATCGACTGAGGTTCTCATAGTTTTAAAGCCATTCAGGAATGGAAAAGGCAAAGGTGAGTGACAATACCCTGGCTAGCAGGACAATGCCAGGGTGACTGACCATATATACATATGAATAGCACCCAAGACCCTCTCTACCCAAGCTAGGACGAAGGAGGGCCAGGCAATGGCTGCTGATGACTCGGCAAATAGAATTTATAGGCTCCCCCAAAACCCACATTCCCCATCCTTAGTGCACAAGGTGAAGATGCAGTCACTACAAGAAACTATCATGCTTGAGTGGGATTCGAACCCCAGTCCGGCAATCGCCAGGCAAGGACTAAAGCCTATTATGTGCAATAGTTGGCTCTCGTTTAGTAGCATCGTGAACCTCTCCTGTAAATGGGTACCAGAATTTTTGGGGATCAAAATAGGGGCGTGAAGGTCGCATCCTCATCCTTAAAGTCTCACTTAGAACCAGTAGGTTGTACCCTTCCGGTGACACCGCCTTATTACAATGTGTTAGCAATAAATTATGATTTTATATATATATATATATATATATATATATATATATATATATATATATATATATATATATATATATATATATATAACAAATGTACCCGTTTCTAGTCCACTGCAGGACAAAGACCTCAGACATATCATTTGACATGTCTAGGGTTTGGCCATTTTCATCACCACGATGGCCACTGTGGATTGGTGATGGTGGGAAACTTTTGTCTGATCGCTCACAGCAAGCCACCCTAGTATGGGTGGCCGTGACAAGTACAGCTTTTCTGATCATAGCGATACACAAACCTTCATGCTAAAGTATTCCCACACAGAAGTGATATAAATATATAAATATATGTATATATATATATATATATATATATATATATATATATATATATATATATACATATATATATATATATATATATATATATATATATATATATATATATATATATATATATATATATATATATATGAATAGATAGATATACCAAATTCCCCTAACGAAGTAAGGGGACATGGGCAATGATGCTGACAGCAATGGATGCTTCTATGGCAAGTGGTTAGACTTGTGCTTCGGCCAAAGCGTTTTTTATCTTTCCTCATTTCTTTTAGGATGTTAGTGCTAGCATAAGAGCACGAGTATCACCTACTAAATAAGGGGAATAGCCATGTCCGACGCGTTTCCCATCGTAAGCCGACCAAATGGGAATCATCTTTTGGAAAAATTAGACATTCCCCGTAAATGACGTCTTTTCTTAAGTAAATGATGTCTTTTGTGAGTAAAAGAAGTCTTCTTCTGAATAGATGATGTCGTCGTTTAAGTAAGAGTGGTTTTTGTCCCCCTCCCCTCGAAAATTGTCTTCGTCACAGAAAATGCCGCTTTTGTCCCAGTAAATGATGTCTGTTTAGAAAAATGTCGCTTTCGTCCCAGTAAATGATGTGTCTATTCAGGAAAATGTCGCTTTCGTCCCAGTAAATGATGTGTCTATTCAGGAAAATGTCGCTTTCGTCGCTGTATATGATGTGTCCGTTCAGGAAAATGTCGTCTTCGTCCCTGTAAATGACGAATCCGTTCAGGCAATTGTCATCTTTGTCCAAGTAAATGATGTGTCCGTTTAGAAAAATATCCCTTTCGTCCCTGTAAATAATGTGTCCGTTCAGGAAAATGTCTTCTCCGTCATAGTAAATGATGTGTCCGTTTACGAAAATGTCGTTTTCATCCAAGTAAATGACTTGTTCATTATGGAAAATGTATTTTTCGTCCAAGTAAATGACTTGTTCATGATGGAAAATGTATTTTTCGTCCAAGTAAATGATGCATCCGTTCAGGAAAATGTCGGTTTCGTCCCAATAATTGATGTGTCCGTTTAGGAAAATGTCGCTTTCGTCCCAGTAAATGATGTGTCTCTTCAGGAAAATGTCATCTTCGTCCAAGTAATGATGCGTCCATTTAGAAAAAGTCACTTTCGACCAAGAAAATGTATCCTTTCAGAAAATTTATGTGTATGTTCAAGAAAATGTCCCTTTCGTCCCAGCAAACGATGTGTCCGTTCAGGAAAATGTTGTCTTCATCCAAGTAAATGATATTTCAGTTCAGGAAAATGACGTCTTCGTCTGAATAGGTGACTTCTCCATCCAAGTAAATGACATCCTAACCTACATCTCGAACATTAATGCTAACAAACCTGTGACTTTTATAGCAGTAATACATGAACGCATACCTCGCCTCCTTGTTTAAAGGAAGTCTTATATATTATTTAAAGGAGAGCTTCATTATGAGCCACGATACAAAAGTATACAGTATTAGGATGCATGTATGCGTAGAGGGGCCACGCCTTTGTATAAGAACAAATGTCTATGTATGTGAGAGTGTATCAGTGACATATATATTCAAGTATGTGTAAGATTTTGTTTAAGTATCTGAGGTACTTGAAGGTATGATCGCGTGTGTCAAGATATATGATATAGATTTTACCTTCCGCGTACGCAAGTTCAAGTGTAAATTCAAGTGAACGTGTGTGTAAAGGAGAGAGAGAGAGAGAGAGAGAGAGAGAGAGAGAGAGAGAGAGAGAGAGAGAGAGAGAGAGACCTGGCTGTCACGCTTGAAGCGTAGGTATTGATCCGCCTGTTTCTCCCAAGACCTCCCGTGGATATGAGAGAGAGAGAGAGAGAGAGAGAGAGAGAGAGAGAGAGAGAGAGAGAGAGAGAGAGAGAGAGAGAGAGGATGGGCTGAGGTGACTGAAAACAAGAGTAGGTGAGAGAATGAAGATTACATATAACAAAAGGATAATTATAAGAGACAGGGAGAAAAGGAGGTATAATTAAACATTATAAGAATGGTCGTTGCAAAGAAAATAAAAGAAAGAAAATGTCTTAAAGCAAAAAAATATCTTATCCTATAAAAACAACAAAAGGGCTGCTATAAAGGGGACTCGCTCTACAGAAAGAAATAAAAATTAAGAGAAATACACAGGAAGGAAATGAAAAGCGACGTTATCAGGAGCTTAAGATAACAAAAATACAATAACACGTCGTTACAATTAAGTATTAATTGATTCGATTGCCTTTATGAATGATTAATCGTTAATTATTCTCATCATTTATTTATTTCCTTATTTCCTTTCCTCACTGGGCTTTTTTTCTCTATTGGAGGCCTTGGGCTTATAGCATCTTGCTTTTCCAACTAGGGTTGTAGCTTGGCTAGTAATAACAATAATAAAAATAATGCGTAATTTGGCGTCGCAGTGACTAAGGGAATCGACGCCTTGAATTTAAGGAAAATGCTCTTGGAGGAAAACACAGAAACAGAGATGAAATTTAAATATGATATGCAGATATATATATATATATATATATATATATATATATATATATATATATATATATATATATATATATATATATATATATATATATCAAGAATTAGTTTATTTTTTTATAAAAAACGTAAATTTTACAGAATATAAGTTACTATACGAAGAGATGGGTCCTCTATATACCGTACAACATTTTGAGAGAGACGGTATTTACATAGATTACACCATATAGGATCAGAAATAAAGTCCACATTGATTACAATAAGTTTTACTCAGATGACACTATAGAGAAATCTGATTTACACGAATGACACTATTGAAGCAGAGGTTCTGATTTACTTCCCGTAAACAGAAAAAAGCTCAAGATAGAGATTTAAAAGCTCAAGATAAGAGATTTAAAAGCTCAAGATAGAGATTTTAAAAGCTCAAGATAGATTTTAAAAGCTCAAGATAGAGATTTTAAAAGCTCACAATAGATTTTAAACGCTCACAATAGATTTTAAAAGCTCAAGATAGAGATTTTAAAAGCTCAAGATAGAGATTTTAAACGCTCAAAATAGATTTTAAAAGTTCAAGATAGAAATTTAAAAGCACAAGACAGATTTTAAAATCTCAAGAAAGAAATTTTAAAAGCTCAAGATAGAGATTTCAAAAACTAAAGATAGAAACGACTGGCGAAATCTAACCAAAGCCCTTTGCGTCAGTAGGCGTAGGAGGAGATGATGATGATGAAACAGAACTACGAAAAGACTGATAAGAATGATATAATAGTATGTTTAAACCGATGAGACTGTAAGAGCAGAGCAAGAGTTTGTATCAAGAATGAATAAGGCTGAAAGGAATAGATGACACTGCAGCCAAAGTTAAGTCTTTAATTTATGGATATAAAACTACATGAACAGAAAAGAATAGGAAAAAAAATAACAAATATAATTTTATACAATGAAATTAGAGCTACATTCACTTGTAACAAAATTCACACCAATGTAAGAAAGAAGAGGAAAGTAACTGATAAAATCTCTAAGAAAATCATTCAACGATTGATTTTAGTGACATCACCGCTCTCTCTCTCTCTCTCTCTCTCTCTCTCTCTCTCTCTCTCTCTCTCTCTCTCTCTCTCTCTCTCTCTGTATCATTGATATTAATTCAAACTGGTTCTTCCCCGCCAGGTTATACCTTTGTACAATGCAATCCTCATAACGTATTCCGTTGCAATTTGAAAACACCGAGGGAGATAGCGAGAAGCAACTTCAATTTATTTCAGTTCGTTACTATTTCAACATGTTGCTATTGTTCAAAGCGCTTACCTTTGAAATGTATTGCAATTTGCTTCCGTTTTAATTGGTTTCCTTTAAGTGCATTGCGGTTTGCTATTATCTTAACTGGTTAGAATTAAATTCATTGGGGGAAGCTACAATTCCAACGAAGTTGGAAGGAGGTTAGGTTTTACCCCCTGTTTGTGTATTTATTTGTGTGTGTGTTTGTTTGTGAACAGCTTCCTGGTCACAATTCTAATCGTAGATTAATGAAACTTGCAGGGATTAACAGATATGAAAAAAGCTGGAAATGATAAAATTTTCAAAGGTCAAGGTCAAAGGTCAAGATAAGGGTAAAGCAAACTGTCTAATTTACGTAATCTGCCATAAGTTTGGATATCGTTGTTACAGATTCTTCAAATTTGGTTCATAGTTGAGTGTATAAAAACCCACGCTATTTAATACATGTTAAGATCAAAAGTCATGGTCAAAGTCTAGCAAAAGGTTGAAAAATAAGCTGCCCCAGCGGAGGTCTGCGCTCTACTGAGTGTCCCTCTAGTTACTAATGGAATTCCAGTGTACCAAAATGAAAAAAGAAGGAAATAGAAGAAATATACTTTGTAAATAGATTTAAGGAAAGTCGGTAGAATAGAAAAAAAATAATGCAGAAGGAGAATTGAGTTGGGTAATAGAAACAAGAGAGTTGAACGAATATGGATGAGGAAAAGGGAATAAACGAATGATAGACAAACCTTAAAAGTTGAATAAGAGACATTACTTGTTGAAGCAAATTCTAAATATTTCGAAGTAGCATAAATAAAATATAAAACGTCTTTCATTTTATGAAAATAATTAAGTAATTTTGTTAGAATTAAAAGAGTTGCATATATAAAATAAAAATAGAAAATTTCCTTTCATTTTAAGAAACACAAAACCGAGAAAAACACTTCACAATACCAACATCTTACGTTGAGATAATGTTGAAATGTCAACATGAAATAATGCTTGAAGTAGATCACAAATAAATAATAACTGAAAAAAATCACAAAGAAAAAGTAGTAATACTATAAATGCTGAGATCTGGAAGAGGTACAAATGAAACAACAATATTAAAAACAATAAACCCAGACGAAAAAAAAAAAAAAAAAAAAAAAAAAAAAAAAAAAAAAAAAAAAATACCACAAACAATAATATAAAAGGAAAAACCTAACCTCAATGTAATATTAGCTAAACCTCAAAAAGTAGTTGAAAAATACAAGTCGGAGACAAACGCTATAAAAACCTGAAGGAAAAAATTAGCATACAAAGCGATGCTTTACGATCGATTTATTAAGTAGCATTCACTAATGAAAACAATAAAATTAAAGTAAGAAGAATATTGGGAGTTAAATGGCAGGAAAGGATTAGAAATTAAACTATAAGAGAGACTACTCGAGTGCCATATGTGGATGAGATCATGGTGAGGGGTAGATGGAGATGGTTTGGACATTTTCTTCGCACTCCCCAAGAGACATTAGTTCACTAAACGTTTAACTGGGCTCCTCAAGGCACTAGAAGAGTTGGAAGACCCAGGCCTACATGTCTGAGGACTATGAGGCGTAAAGTGGGAGATGATGAGAGAACTATTGCATTAAAAGCTCAAGATAAAAACGACTGGCGATATCTAACCGATGCCCTTTGTGTCAATAGGTGTAGGAGGAGATGATGACGATCATAATGAATATTTCATTATGTTTTCTGTATAAATCATTATAGATTATTATTATTATTATTATTATTATTATTATTATTATTATTATTATTATTATTACGTTTATTATTTTCATAATCACTATTACCACATGGTAATTTAACCAGAACACTGAATCAAAATATGTGACTTTCATAGCATTTGCTCAAAGAGTTTACATTATAAGAAAATTCTCCTTTAATTCAATGTATTTGCAGTATTTCTAATATGAAAAAAAAAACTTGTAAATTTCAAAAGGCAATGCAGACAATCTACAAAAGTTAGGCGTACGGAAAAGTTTATCACATTAGTAAATATAGTAGGCATGCCATACACTTTTGTATATGTAGATAAAAATTTAGAAACGAATATAAAGCAATTCCACAGAAAAAAAAACTACATCAGAACACAAGCCAGAACTCATTTTACAAGAACAGTAACATACAGTAAAATTATTTGCACACCGTCCTCAAAGTCTGCTCAATAATCAATGGTAAGTAAACGTGACGAGGGAGGGTATTGGAGGAGGGGCTTTTGTCAGGGTTCAAGGGGGAAGACAAGGGCTCGAGGTCCAGTCACTATGAAAGGAGTTACTTTACTCTGCTGGAACACAAATTACGGATTGTCATATATGTACAGATTAGGAGGAAAAGTGAGGGTTGGGCACCAGTATGCTATCTTAAATGTTCGTATGTTGTTAACTGCATATATCTACAAGTATGTACGTATCACTTTCTCTAAAAAAATATATTTAATCAGATGGTCCTCCCAGTATTAACTTAAGTATCATAATCTTGGAGCCTTATTAAAGCCTTAGAACATAAGAATGTTACAATTCAAAGATCTATGGAAAGAATAATGAATAATAGTGAAAGAGTAGAAGAGCAACCTCAATACGAAAGAAAACTTAAGTATAGGATATTCTAATAAAATGTAAGAAAAAGAAATGGCCATGAGCAGGACATATAATGAGAATAACAGACAATTGACGGACATTAAGAATAACACAGTGGGTCCTTGGAGATTGCAAAAGGAGCAGTGGAAGGAACAGAATACGATGGATTGACGAACTAAGAAAATTTGCGGGTATAGACAGGCATAGTAAGACCATAAACAGACGCGAGTGGAAGTACATGTTGGAGGCCTTTGTCTTGCAGAGGACTAGTTATGGCTGATGATAATCATGATGTATCATTTACAACAATGAGAAAGGGAAGACTCATACATATTCATACAGTGTGATTGCCTTAGTAACGAGAATACTGATAAAAGATGACATCGAAGAAATATAGAACGTAGCGCACCGGATATACTTCATCAAAGGTCAAGGAACTAGCTTGTGCATCTCATGAAAGCAACGGATGAGATTGACATTACCTGATAATGTCACCCCACGGCTAGAACCGATTGATTGCTTCTAGAATGGAGAAAGGCTTTCCAAAATCTAAATCACCTTCCAGGATGGTGAAGGGTTTTCTTTAGACCATAATCACCTTTCAGAGCGAAGAAAGGCTTACCAGAATCAGAAGAACCTTCCAGAATTGAGAAAGACTTTCCAAAATCACAAATGCCTTCCATAATTGAGAAAGACTTTCCAAAACCTTAAGCACCTTCCAGAATGAAGAAAGGTTTGCCTAAAATCATAATCACCTTCCAGAGCGAAGAAGTTTTTATCAGGATCAAGAAAACCTTCCAAAATGGAGAAATACTTTCCCAAACCAGAAATACCTTCCGGATAGGAAAAAGACTTTCCAAAACCAGAAATACCTTCTGAATAGGAGAAAGACTTTCCAAAAACTAGAACCTTCCAGGTAGGAGAAAGACTTTCCGAAACCAGAAATACCTTCCAGAATTGAGAAAAACTTTCTAAAACCAGAAACACCGTCCAGAAAGGAGAAAAACTTTCAACAACACACAATACCTTCCAGAAACGAGAAAAACTGTCCTAATCCTGAAATACCTTCTAGACTTGAGAAAGACATTAGAAAATAATCACCTTCCACAATGAAGAAAGGCTTACCACAAACAGAAACACCTTCAAGAATGGAGAAAGGCTTTCTCAAACCTTGATCACCTTCTAGAATGGAGAAAGGTTCTCCTAAACCTTTAATGATCTAAAAGAATGGATATAGGCTTACCAGAATTGGAAAAAACACTTAAAAAAAAAAGACTTTCCAAAACCATAAACCCCTTACAAATGGGGTGAAAGCTTCTCTGAAACCATAACCACAATTGAGTATGGAGAAAGTTTACCAAGACCAGAAACTCCTTCCAGAATAAAAAAAAAAAAATTAAAAACCAGAAAAACCTTCCAAAATGGAGAAAGGTTTTCCTGAAGGTTTCTAAGAATCAGAAACATCTTTCAGAATGTAAAAAGACTTTCGAAAACCAGAAACACCTAAAGGAATTAAGAAAGGATTTCCAAAATAGGTAACATCTTCAAGAATGGATAAAGATTTAATAAGATCAAAAACATCTTCTAGAAGGATAAAAAGTTTCTCAAAACCAAAAACTGTCTCCAGAATTGAAGACTTTGCAAAACCAGAAACACCAGAAATTCCATAATTCAAGAAACACCTTCCAGAGGAGCAGAAAATTTTCATAACCATAAAACATTTTACGTAATGAAGAAGCACCATACAGGGAAAGAAAAACTCCACAAAAAGGAGGATAACTGAAATTCATTAACTTGTGCAGCACCTTTCAGAATAAATAAACTCCATTATATTTGAAGAAACTCAAAAAACATGTCCGCAATTCAGGAAACGTCTTTCACATTTTATAAAAGAAAAAGATTCCTCGAGTAACTTAGAAGGCTTTTAGCGCATGTTGATTCCTTTGACCAAAAACGGAGACAATGAGTCACTCTCAAGAAAACCGAGGTAAGCAACAAAGTTCTTCTCCACTCTTTAATCCGTTTTACTATTGTGTTTATGTTTATACACACATGTATATATTGTATACACAAAACACCCACATATACATATATACACACATATATACATATATATATATATATATATATATATATATATATATATATATATATATATATAAACATATATATATATATATAATTTTTCCTATTTAAACGTGTTTTTCAATCTCCATATAATCCATATATACACAGTATATATATATATATATATATATATATATATATATATATATATATGTATATATACACACATATATATATATTTATATATATACATATATATATATACATATACAGTATATATATATATATATATATATATATATATATATATATACTGTATATGTATATATATATATATATATATATATGTGTGTGTGTGTGTGCGTGTGTATATCTATATATACACACATACAATCTTACCTGATACACTTATTCAAGCACTATCATACAATAAGAAGTTGCTGCTTTCATTCTATACAAACATACACATACAAAAGTAACACCGGAAACGTATTTAAAATAGAATGAATGGGAGTATGAGAGATAAAGATAGACTCCGAGACATGAAAAAAAAATAGGAAAAGATTGTCCGGAAAAGAAGCAGCAGAAGAAAAAAAGAAAAAAAGGGGGGAGTGTGAAAGACATCAGTAAAGGAAATGTGGAAACGACCCAGAAGACACGAAACGTCCAAGAGATGATGGATGTTGTCGGTTCCCTTTGGACGATTTTCTTGAGACGACTTGACGACTTTCTTGAGGTTAGGTTTTCTAGATGGTTCGGGTGATGGAGTTTCTAGGTTTTCTAGCTGTTAATTTCGCTGGTGACACAAGTTATTTTACGAAGCACGCGTTAATTGCATATGGGTCACTTTCGAGAAAATACTCCACTGGATGTAGGTCAATGTTGGAGGGTGTGTCAGGTGGTTTTAAGTAGGTGTGTTTTTCAAGATCCCTTTCTGAGTGGGGATAACTTAACGCAGTGAAAGGGTTTGTGCATCACCATGATCAGCAAAGCTGTACTAGTCAGGGCCACCCATACTAGGTTGGTTTGGCTGTGAGCGATCAGACTAAATTTTTCAATCATCACCAATCCGCACTGGCTAGCGTAGAGATGAAAATTGCTAAACCCCAGACATGAATAAAGACATGTCTGAAGCCTTTCTTCTGCAGTAGACTAGAAATGGCTATTTGTTGTTATTGTTTTTAGGATGCAATTTTCGTGTTATGTTATCGATAATATCAAAGGGATTTTTTTGTTCTTGTTCAATTTATTTTCGGTTAAATTCTTTTACGACTTGCAAATATAACCATGTCGACACATAAATATTTTGAGTGATTAAAGTGCAATTTGTCTGCATTCTTTTACTGCCATTCTTTTACTGCCATTCTTTTACTCATCCAAAAGATGAACTTGCCTCCGACCAGCAGAGAAGTTACTAAGTTATTAACTTGAAGGTCGCTGTATTATGAAGTATCTTAAAATATGGTAAAAATTAAAAGAATATAAAAATATTAAATAAAAATCCCCATTTATTAACGACAGGATACGGCACTTAAAGACAAAATTAGTATGTAACTTAAAATATAATTGGAACTCACTATAAATATCCTAGACTTTATCTGAAATGTTCATCATTTGCTAAAAGAGAAAATCGGAGGGTGTTGAAGCATGCGGTACATATTATTATTATTATTATTATTATTATTATTATTATTATTATTATTATTATTATCATTATTATTATTATTACTGGCTAAGCTACAACCCTAGATGGAAAAGCAAGATGCTATAAACCCAAGAACTCCAACAGGGAAAAATAGCCCAGTGAGGAAAGGAAACAAGAAAATAAATAAACGATTTAAGAAGTAATGAAAAATTAAAAGAAAATATTTTAAAAACATTAACAACATGATAACAGATACTTGATATGTAAACTATAAAAGGGCTTATGTGCTGAGTTATCCGTAAAATCCACCTCGCTTTCCTCAACACAAAATACGGTGCTTCGTCACTATAGTCAATTTTTTTAGCGAGGCAGATTTGCACCGACTCGCAGTGGTGCCCTTTTAGCTCGGAAAAGTTTCCTGATCGCTGATTGGTTGGACAAGAGAATTCTAACCAATCAGCGGTCAGGAAACTTTTCCGAGCTAAAAGGGCACCCCTGCGAGTCGGTGCAAATGCGTCTCATTAAAAGAAATTGACTATAGTAGGAAACATGAACCAACCGATACTGAGTTACATGATATTTATAAAGTTTTTCAACATGGAATAAACATATCATTACGGAACCTCGATACAGCCTTTTCCGAATTACGTGATTGAAAGATTTCGAATGTTTATCCCTTGTAAATAATTACCGAGCGAGATGTGTTTAGTTCAGTTTCATTTATGTAACTGGTTTTCGTTTTTCGCAGCTACGCGAAAATCGAGGGTTCAAGAATGTTAAAGTAATATCGATCTGTAGAAATATTTACGACACTATCATTTTCGATAATTCGTATTGTAAATATAACATTCAGTAATCATGGTTTTTATGACTTTACTACTAATGCTATCTGACTGATCAATCTGATAAAAAGGGCGTTAAGACAAAATATAGTAATTAACACCCTATTATGCTAGATCTATGATTAACTTCCCTTACGATACTTATCTATTTTTACAATTGTATGAATTCTAAGATAATAAAAACTTGAAAAACTATTCCTAAAAGATACACTTGTTAAAAGCAAGATGAAGATTGGATATGATACAACTCTACAGGGACACGAGATGTGATGTCCACTTTTTTCAATGTAGACAGAACCTAACATCCACCAAAGAGTGCAATTACTACAACTATTGCTCCGAGTAATGCTTCGACACATTTCACAGCAGTTAATACAACTACAATTGCTATAAGTAAGCTAAGTTACAGTTTACAACTGCAAATACGACCACTATTGTAACAAGACTACACAACTACGTTCTAAACCTTTCAACGTTTAAGTAATCAGAATTTTGGTCGCATTAGGCAGGAGCTAACACCGTAAGTGCTACAATACTACTTAAACACAAATTCTATAATTGCTAACACTGCAATCATCAAATAAATTACAATTATACTAAATTTAATCGGTTTTTTGTTAGGTCTTGTCCCATTTGGCACGTCACTCAGAAAGACCAACGTTACATTCCACGCCCTTAAAAACCGTGTTGTTTACAAGCTGTCTCCCCTCGAGACGTAAGGGAAAGGCCGTAAACAAACAGCTGTCAACAAAGCTTCGTTACAGAAAACAAAGTAAACAGATCGTGGTATGATTACAAGATATTGAAGGGGACGTAAACAGTCTCCAACGTGTTTATTATAACTGGGCATCTCTTCATCAATAAGTAAAGGAGTTGGAAGGATAAATGACATCCCATCAATCAATTAATGCTGTTTACATGGAACAGTGTTAACTAGGAAAAGGCAGCATTTATAAGGATATCAGTTTATCTTACCTTTTATTAATAAATTCCCGTCAATATACCGTTCGCATCTTGGATGAAACATTAATAGGCTTATCAATGAAATGAAAACAAAAATTAAGCCTAAAACCAATTGTTATTATTATCATTACTTGCCACTTGTATTTTGTTTTCCCGGAACGCCTAACCAAATACTTCCAACTAAGTCGAGTGCAGTTTCAGAAGTATACACACACACACACGCGTATATATATATATATATATATATATATATATATATATATATATATATATATATATATATATATATATATATATATATATATATATACACATATCCAACATATTTTGTAAATGGAAAACAAAGTCCTCAGAATATTGGGAGTTAAATGCCTGGACAGGATTAGAAAGGAAACTATAAGAGAGATTACTCAAGGGCCATATGTAAATGAGATCATGATGAGGGGTAGATGGAGATGGTTTGGGGATGCTCTTCGCACCCCCAAGAGAGATTAGTTCACCAAACTTTCAACTGGGCTCCACAAGGCACTAGAAGAGTTGGAAGACCTAGGCCTACATGGCTGAGGACTATGAAGCGCAAAGTAAGAGATGATGAGTGGAGAAGTATTGATTTAAAAGCTCAAGATAGAAACGACTGGCAAAATCTAACAGAGGCCCTTTGCGTCAATAGACGTAGGAGGAGATGATGATGATGATATATATATATATATATATATATATATATATATATATATATATATATATATATATATATATATATATATATATATACACACATAAAAGTCTCTTGAAAATATCCTTCCCATTACAGACTTACACTAATTAAGAGTGTTCAATTGTTCAATGACTAATGAATATGTGTTGAATTTCTTTACCGGTGAAATCTAAGAACAGAAATTAACAGCTATTCAAATATACAAACATGAAAAAATCTCTTTAATTGCTTAAATACTCATCAACACATTGTTATACATAACTTCATTTCCAAATTTACATCACTTTAAAACTCAAGTACTATTTATAAATCCTTGATTAACTTTATGACCATAACAAGAAAAATATTCCTTTATATATATAAGATCACTTGTATTAATACTAATTTTCCAAACTATTCCCTGCCATGGTTAGTTAGCTAATTGCCCTCACTCTTCTTACAACTACCTTTCTATCAGTTAAAAAAAGAGTAAAGAACATATCTCTACAAATAACTTCAGCACCCTTCTTGTTTAGTAAACAAATCTACGACCCATTTGGGATACCAAGAAACACTCATTCAACTGTGCTTTGCGTGACATGGTAAACAAATGCTAATTTTGCTCTGGGAGATGCTCTCGGAAGAAGGGTGTTGAAAAGATTGAACTCCAACTCTATTATGTTTCCATTTTCCATCTTTTAGGAGCTGGCGGGTCTTAGCTAGATAAGAGTATTGGGTTGCCAATCAAAAAGGAATATTTACAAAGAAATTTCAAAAGCTTTGAGGTAACAAAAGGAGGACCTCTTATATATATATATATTTTTTTTTTTTATCAAGACCATGGTGCTATATTTCCAAGTTAAATCTTAAGGAAATGCCAGGCGTATATCCTTCAATAATAAATAAACGATTTGATAAACTATGCAAGACGAAGATGGCTTGTTATCAAAAAGAGAAATTATATAAAGATTCTATAAGGAAATGTATTCAATAAATAAGTCCAAACGAATAAAGATAAAAAAAAAATCGCCGTCGATCAAGTCTCGCTTTTAAATGACAGTTTTAAACAAATAAACTCAAACTTTTTTTTATGAAATAAAAAAAAAAATCTTTGACCGTGTAAATCTCCTAACTTACATGCTTCGTTATACTCTAAATATTAAATTCTCTTAGAAATCATCACTGATGTTTTATAATTTATATATTTCCCTTCGATTTAGATGATCCAAAATATTTATTTATGACTATCAAACCGCTTCTATACCATACCAAGATATATATATATATGTATATATATATATATATATATATATATATATATATATATATATACATATATATATATATATATATATATATATATATGTATATATATATACAGTATATATATGTATACATATATAGGAAAAATGTAAATACAAACTAAATACCAAACGCTTTCTTATGTTACATAGAAATGTTCAGTGTACAAAGATGTATGCAACGGAAGTTTTTATAACTAGTTTTATTTTGCCTATTTCCATGTATTTTTAATACGTATATCTATTTGGGTTAAGTTGCCTCCTATTACACTGTAATTTCAAAGATTGAGATGCTTAGTCTCTTGAGCAACTCTTTAATATATATAGATAAATTTAATATGAAAATACCGTAAACATAATATGTCGGAAAGAAAATTTGAATTACGTGTGAAGGAATTATAATTATAAAGGACACGAACAATCTAATAACGAAAGTAATCCATATTTGGTCAAGATAATAATTACACTTACGAATTACCCTCCAAGAAAATTTCTGTTATTATAAGAACAGTTTAATGGAATGAGCCATCCAAAATTTGACATGGAAATCACAATTATTTTGTATGATTTACTATGCATTATTTTGTTACTAATTAATGAGATGTTCACATTGTCCATCAATGGAACAGCTTGTAGCAACACACAGCGAAAATACATTTAGCTCATTGAACATCCAAATAAAATTTAGAATTATTCCATGAAAAATAAACGAAATTGAACGAAAAGATCTAATCAAAATTGTAGGACGTCCTTCCTGTTATTATCTTTCGTTATCTTTGAAAAAAATCTAAGGGAAAACAGACATTTCGGTAATCTAACAGATAAGAAAAAAAAGAACAGAAGGCGATTTACGATCCCCAACGACCCAGCATTACATTATTTACTTAGCGAATGCCTGCAATGTTTGGTGGCTGTTTCTACCCCTTCTTCCACCATGCTATGGATTTTTTTTCTCATTCGTCTTGCTTGAATAACCCTTTTCCCTTAAGACACGGAGCTATCAATCCCTTGGGAATAAGACAACCACACGCCTTCTCCCTTTCTTATTTTGGTTCGAAATAGAAATGGACTAAGGACGCATGCAGTCTTTTACGTAGGAGGAATTTCTCGACCTTTCGAAAGGAAATGCACTTTCACGGGGGATTAGGGGTGGGGAGAGGTTTGAGAATGGGGGAAGGGTTAGGGAGAGAGGGAGAGGGGGAGGGGGAGGGGGACACGTTAAAGGAGGATGCCGGAGGGGTGATAAATGTCTACTGACGCTGACACATTACTGCTAAAGGGACGGGCATCCGAAAAGCATTCACTACTCGTATAAGAGATCAAGGATACCTCTCTCTCTCTCTCTCTCTCTCTCTCTCTCTCTCTCTCTCTCTCTCTCTCTCTCTCTCTCTCTCTCTCTCTCTCTCTCCCATGACGTCAAAGGCTTTCCACTTTTCCGCTTACCCGACGCGAGGGATCTAACTATTGGCAGAGGCAAGCCCAATTCAGACACTATATTACGGCGTGAAATCTCCAGATATCTGTGACTTGTCGAGAATGCGTGCGTATGTGTACGTGTGTACGTGTTAAGTGTCTGCGAGTTTTAAAACTGAGGTCATGCAGGTTGCTTCTGAGGAAAGAAGGAAAATATTGCCAAAATTTTACTTGTATTTCTTGTGTATCTCGACTAACACTTGAATTTTTACTGGTAGTACACTGTTAAAAAACTGTAATTTAAATCTAAAATTCTCCATAAAAATTTGCGTTTCTCAGACGTATTTTTAGACATACATGTGACCGTAATTTTTACCGTATTTTTATTATCTTTTACGGGTTGGTGACCGTAATATCACTCCTTAAGCCAATATATCCATTTTAAAAACGTCAAATGCCTGGCAACATTTATTCCAGGATTTTTTACCGTTTTATAACGGCAAATTTTTAACAATATATTAATATGGTTTAGAATTGTTATATTTTGCCTACCACGAGAACTATAGGCCTACTCCTTAAGAAAGGACTTCGTCCAATCTTCCTGTCTTCCAAATATTATCTTACAAATTGAGAAACTTACAAATTTAAGCTCGCGGATTCATATCTAAATTTTAATAACTCATCAACATATGGGCTAAGATTTGACGTTAGAATTTATCAACAAGTAAATTTAACGAATATACATACATACATACATACATACATACATACATACATATATATATATATATATATATATATATATATATATATATATCTCATGCCCACGCCCATTTCTTTTGCTTACTTGCGGCTAGAATATCCTCTACTTTAGATTGCTTTCGTATCCATGCTGCAAACGAAGCAGTGGAAGGAAGAGAAGACGATAGATTGACGAGCTAAGAAAATAGACTGGCATAGAATTACTATAAACAAACAAGAGTGGAAGGACATGCCTGAAGCGTTCGTTCTGCAGTGGATTATCAATAGCTCATGATGAGGATGATATATATATATATATATATATATATATATATATATATATATTGAAGCCCACCAAACCCACCCACATATATATACATATATAAAACAGTGGAATTTTTGCATAGCCAGTCGCGGCATTTGCTAAATAGATTAATTTTTCATAAATCTTCCTTGGCACTTCCCTTGACATTTACTGCAAGAATATACCATTTCACTTTTTTATGTGTGTGTATATATATATATATATATATATATATATATATATATTTATATATATACATATATAAATATATATATATATATAAATATAATCTTTCCGGTCATGATTAGCTCTCCCCGTCCCTTGGTAAGTGGAGAGAGAGAGAGAGTAGTGAGAGGTTGCGTGTGTGTGTGCATATCTTTCTAAATATTTAGCAGTCACTTTTGACGGGTTGCGTTCACAAGTGTGTATATATATATATATATATATATATATATATATATATATATATATATATATATATATATATATATATATTACAAAATAGTCCTTGACATACTTAGCTACTACCTTGATGTTACTCTTCAATAATAATAAAAAAAAATCTTTATCTACAGCTTGGAAATCTGTTAAGTCTGTGTCCCATTTAGTTCGCTATCATATACAAGATCTCTCTCTCTCTCTCTCTCTCTCTCTCTCTCTCTCTCTCTCTCTCTCTCTCTCTCTCTCAAACTGACCTTAGAAATCCCATGAATTAACCCGAGACAGCATCCCTGTACAAATGCCAAGGCTACAGCAGATTTTCGTTTGTGGGACGACTATTGATTTTTTTATCTTTTCCAAGTAACACGAGGAACCGATTCAGTCGATTATTGTTTACTGTTTAGAAGCAAGCAGCTTCAATTCTCACTCGGGGTTAGGTTAGGTTCAGGGGTTTCAGATGGGCACCGATGGGACGGTGCCACTCTCCTGGTGACTGGCCATTTATACATATGATCAGCGCCCAAACCATTTATCACCTAAGTTAGGATCAGGTAGGGCCAGGTAATGGCTGATGCTACAGGTAGACCAATAGGCTTCCCTAAACCCTCCATCTTTAGCTCACAAGGACGGTGAGGTTTGCAGACACTACAAGCCAATGTCGAGCTTGAGCGGCACTCTAACCCCAGTCCGACAGGTTGCTAACCAGGGACGTTTCTAATAGGCTATCACCAGTGAAAATTTTGAAGTGTTGATGAAATTAAATGGAATTTTTGGAAGTGTGAATGTCATGCACTGTGATTTTGGGGAATCTTAATGAAATTTGATGATTTTTTGGGAAATCTTTATGAAATTCAATGAAATTTGTGTCTAAATGAAATTCAATGGGATTTTGAGAAGCATAAAGAAATTTGATTATTTTTGTATAAATCTTAATGAAACTCAATGGAATTTTTGAGGGGATGAATGTAATTCAATGTGATTTTGGGGATTCTTAATAGTAGGATTCTTGAATTCAGATGTGAATTTTGAGTAGTGGGTGTTGACATCACGTCTCTTGCATCCAGTTGTGATATTTTTCTAAACTTCTAATATTACTCCACCAAATATTTAATTGGGCTCCACAAGGCACTCAAAGAGTTGGAAGACCTAGGCCTACATGGCTGAGGACTATGAAGCGTGAAGTAGGAGATGATGAGTGAAGAAGTGTTGATTTAAAAGCTCATGATAGAGACAACTGGCGAAATCTAACCGTGGCCTTTGCGTCAATAGGCTTAGGAGGAGATGATGATGTTGATGAATATTACTTCTCTCACGCTCATACAAATTTCTTGGTTGTCAGAATGTTTTTATTTCATTACGAAAACGTCGTTATGTTTTATGTTTGATTTATCATAAAATTCAAAGCAATTTCTTCCATGCCATACGAATGTAAGATCCTTAATAATAACAAAAACAGAAACAGCCAATATAATAACAATTTCATTATTATAATCATTATTATTACCATTATATCTTATCATTATTAAAAAAATTTATCACTATTATCATTATTAATAGAGTTCAAAATACATTGTCCTCAAATTCACGTGTTATTCAACATCGTTTACATATACTGTAAACAATCCCATTGACATGTATACGCACACACAAACTCAAGTAATTGTAACGTCCCTCTGTTGAATCAATCAATCAATCTCTTTCTAAGAAAAGATTATTGACAACAGTAATAAAAAAATCAATTGAACGAGGTCAATTGTGCTCTTTTTCAATCTCAATTCCAATATACAATCAACGAATTTATCAATTACTGATTGAATGAGAAAACAATAGAGAGGGAAAATAACTGGGCTTTATTTCTGGTCAATCATTCTATCCTGGGTTCCACTTTTAAAGGATTACCTAAAGGCAAAGAGGTCGAGAGGGGTCAAAAGGCGGTAAGAAGTGACCAGGTTTTGACATTTTATTTACTGCAAAAAATGCATAGAAAGACGGACCCTGGCTTTGCACTTGTATTTGATGCGAAAATACAGAGAGACGTACCAGGTTTTGTAATTGAATTTCCTGTAAAAATACATAGAGAAGTAGCCCGGTTTTGCAATTGTATTTAATGCAAAAATACACAGAGAGACGTGACAGGTTTTGCTATTGAATTTACTATAAAAAATACGGAGAGAGAAGTAGGCTGGTTTTGCAATTGTTATTTAATGCAAAAATACACAGAGACGTGCCAGGTTTTGTAATTGAATTTACTGTAAAAATACATCGAGAGAAGCAGCCTGGTTTTGCAATTGCATTTAATGCAAATATACACAGAGAGACGTGCCAGGTTTTGCAATTGAATTTACTGTAAAAATACACAGAGAAGTAGCCTGGTTTTGCAATTGTATTTAATGCAAAAATACACAGAGAGACGTGCCAGGTTTTGTAATTGAATTTACTGTAAAATACATAAGATGAAGTAGCCTGATTTTGCAATTGTATTTAATGCAAAAATACACAAAGAGCCGTGCCAAGTTTTGCAATCGTATTTACTGTAAAATTACATAGAGAAGTACCCAGGTTTTGCAATTGCATTTACTGTACAAAATACATAAAGTAAAAATGTATAGTAAATCTCAATACTTTAATACTGAATAACGTTTTTCTGTTCTTCTAGGTAAGTGGATAATTCAAACTGGCTGATCGCAACAAAACCAGATGTAATCAGTAAGTAAACTTCTATATATAAGTATTATGTAATGTTCTCTGTAGCATTAATTTCAGTCATTTACATTCTCACTGTCTGTCTGTTCAACTCCTTCAATGTTACTCTAATTCATACCTTTCATAGCAAGCATACATGCTCGCACATACACTGTAATAATAATAATACTATTATTACTATTATCATTATTATTATTATTATTATTATTACAAGCTAAGCTAAACCTCTAATTGGAAAAGCAGGATGCTATAAGCCCAAGGGCTCCAACCGGGTAAAATAGCCCAGTGGAGAAAGGAAATAAGGATACAGTTTGAATAGTGTGCCTGAGAGAGAGAGAGAGAGAGAGAGAGAGAGAGAGAGAGAGAGAGAGATATACCAGGATTTTGGATGTCTCAAAGACTTTTTAGTCCATCCGCGGAGATTCCATTTGATCTTGGGTAGAGCGATTTAGTTCAAGCATTTAGAAAGTTCTTATGATGATGTCTAACTTATTCTTGAACTCGTTTACCGTCTTACTGTCTACTACATCCGCTGGAAGTCTAATCGAAGTAGCTTCTATTTTGTATGTAAAGAAATTAAGACATAGAGAGAGAGAGAGAGAGAGAGGAGAGAGAGAGAGAGAGAGAGAGAGAGAGAACTTTTACTACTGTACATTGAGAAGGGCCTCGTATTTTTCTCTCTCTCTTCGACCCAAGGAAATCCGATGATGAACGACAGTCCATTCAAACACCATTGCAAAAATTAGAAGACATTCCCGAGGGATAAAGGACAAATGCCTCGCTATTAAACTGAAGTCTCAACGGAATCTTAATGTTTGGGAGGAGGCGTCACACTGGAAGGAATGATGGCTAACATGCGCTCTCTCTCTCTCTCTCTCTCTCTCTCTCTCTCTCTCTATACACAATCATTTTCGCAATTAAATACAGACATGTATATGAATCTCTCTCTCTCTCTCTCTCTCTCTCTCTCTCTCTACACAATCATTTCCGCAATTACATACAGACATGTATATGAATCTCTCTCTCTCTCTCTCTCTCTCTCTCTCTCTCTCTCTCTCCATACAATCATTTCCGCAATTACATACAAACATATATATGAATCTCTCTCTCTCTCTCTCTCTCCTCTCTCTCTCTCTCTCTCTCCCAGTCTGTGTACATATGCAATCATTCGCGCAAATACATGATAATAAATTTTTCTATTAAATACAAACATATCTAGACAGTTTCATTAGCGCACAGGAATAATAAAAAATGGATTAGATGGAATACAACAATATCCATGACATCTGATACTGTAAATTATTATTAATAATATCCAGTATAATATAACACGTACTAAAATCTTATATCAAATAATGCTATTAGCAGATAATTTCACTTCGTATGATCACATCAAAGAAGAATATATAATAATAGGTAATGTTATGACTTAAACATATCATTTCTATCAGCCTCTAAAAGAGAAAATAAACACAAGAGAAGAAATCTCTCTCTCTTTCTCTCTCTCTCTCTCTCTCTCTCTCTCTCTCTCTCTCTCTCTCTACACACACACACACACACACACACACACACACACACACACATATATATATATATATATCCTGACACGCTCAGCGGCATCGCCGGACGTATAACTATTCGGCCTTTCCCCGTCCCTTGGCTAGAGGAGAGAGAGAGTAATCATACCCAGGAGAAAGGGGGGTACCAAGAGAGGTACACTCGGAAAGCACAATCCCCCACAAATTGCCGAAAACTGCCGTGTTGTAGTTAGGAAAGGTGGTAAGGGATGGGAAGGGTTGAATCTGTGTGTATGTGTGTGTATCACTTTGACGGGTTGCATACACTGGTATACGAGTAGGAAATTATATGAATTAGACATACAATTTCTATCAGTTTCTAAAACGGGAAATCAATACGAGAGAATAACCTGAATAATTACAGCTTAGAAACAGATAAATGGGATGGATATAACGTAGATCCCTCTCCTCGCACCCGTGTAATCCTCGCACACTCCCAAAAGGGTCTTATTATTATGGAAGAGAAATCGATGCGTCCAATTGGGCCAGTTCTTGTTTGGAGCTCTTTGGAGTCTGGTGTGAAACTGAGCTATTGGATTGGACGAAAATCTATCAATACGCAATAACCCCACACCTAGTCACAGAGGTGCAAATGAGTCAGTTTTTTTTAAATTTATTCCTTATGGTCTCCCCCGTCCCCTTTACTATAATGATATAAATTGAACAGCTCTCTCTCTCTCTCTCTCTCTCTCTCTCTCTCTGTATGTTAGCTCTAGGCAAACTCGACAAACTTATTCACATATAATTTTCCTTATATGATGTAAAACCAAGTGTCTGGATATATATATATATATATACATATATATATATATATATATGTATGTATGTATGTATACATGTATATATATGTATATATACAGTATATATATATATATATATATACATATATCTTTCCGGTCACACAGAGCTCTCCCCATCACTCGGATAGAGGGGAGAAAAGTAGTCATACCCGGGTAGGAAGGGGGGGGGGGTGTGCATAAAAATATCTACTGAAATATCTATGAGTCATTTTTGACGGGTCACGTACAGGAGTAAATTAATAAAAATGGATAAATTACAGAGCTCCAGCATACTTCCAAAGACTTATTTCATTGCTTCTGTAAGAGGCATTCTTTGATATAATCTATTTCTGTTTATTATTTCATTATTCAGCATTGCTTTATAGTCCCCCTCCGCTTCCCTATAATTTGCATTATTCAATATTGCCCATTTCTGCTTACAATGTCAATGAGTTATTT
>NC_090743.1:26667403-26669903 GCF_036898095.1 Palaemon carinicauda
TACAGACAAACAAACAAGCAAATTAATAATAACAGCATTAATAAAAATACTTCATTCCATCAGTGTTCTGCACTAACGTTAAACACAAATTCTTCAAAGGATCTAATTCCGACACTTATACTGTAACAACTTACTTGCAGGAAAGATAAATAAACACCCATGCAAGATTAAAACGTTTCATACAGAACGGACCCAAAAACGTTTCTTTTTCCCTTCTGGCAATTCCCTCACCACGTTTGCGAGGAAACAAAGTGAGGAAGATTTCCCCTGGGGAGGAAGGAAGGGAAGTGAGGAAGAAAATAAAGAGATATTCATGGAAATTGTTACTTGATCAAAGGTGGAGAGAGAGAGAGAGAGAGGAGAGAGAGAGAGAGAGAGACAGACAGACAGACAGAGAGAGAGAGACAGACAGAGAGAGAGAGAGAGAGAGAGAGAGAGAGAAGGCGATTACTTGTGTTTATTTCCCAAGATGCCTTCCAGCCACAAAAGGAAATTTATTAAGTTTACAAAGGAAGAGGAATATACAATATTGTATTATGTTTTCAGCAACCCAAGTATTGTATTTTCATGCGCACCCAAGTATGCAAACACACGCACACACTGCGCACGCAAGTATGCACACACATATTTAAAGTATATATACTGTATATATAAAATTTATCAATTCATATATACGTTTTGTGTATAGCCATGATCAGCTAAGCTGTACTAGTCAGGGCCAGTCATACTAGGTTGGTTTTCTGTGAGGAATCAGACAAAAGTCTCCCACCATCACCAATCAGTCGTTGGTCAGCGTGGTGATAAAAACAGGCCAAATCCCAGACATAAATGAAGGACATTTCTGAGTTCTTTGTCTCCAGTGGACTAGAAAAGGCTGCATTTGATGACATTATATATATATATATATATATATATGTATATTATATATATGTTATATATACACACACACACACACACACACATATATATATATATATATATATGGTTATGCAAATATCTATAAGATTAACATAAGTCACTCTATCATACCTACAAATACCAAAAATGAGAAACCCACCAGAAAAGGTCAATTACTTGGACCTTTAAAGAACTCCCTCGCCTTCAAGACAATAAGAATAAACAAGGTCACCTAACTGGAAACCCACTGACTGAGTCCATCGCATATATTGTAACACTAAAATGTCATAATAATGTTACTTTATTGTTACAAAACGCGTTATGCGAACTGCTGTTCGGAGAGAAGCGGAAAATTTATTCATTCGTAGCTAGAGCAGCTTGCATGATAAGGTCAGATAAGTATACATTGAAGACTTTATGTGGAGAGATATAAACAGGAAGTTATGGTCTAATGTGAACTGGTTAAGTCTGGATAAAAGTCTGGATGTTTATTTTATTAAAAGATTGTAAACACGCATAAGTCTTCAAGAGTACACCAAGACGAAAGAAATTCAGACGTGTCTAACGAGAAGTTATGGCCCAACTTAGGTAAACAAAAGGCTTGGGTTTTTTTTCTTTTATTTTTCACTATTTAAACGATGGTAAGAAAAATAAAACTCTAAGCCAACAAATAAATCTGCTTAACGAGAACTTATGGCCGAACTTGAACGGGATTACAAGAAAAAAAAAATAAAATAAAAATATCGTACTTCTCTCAAGTCGAGTAGTAAAAACAAACTTAAGTCTTGAATAAAACTTAACAAGGAAATTTGAATAAACTTGAACAGGACAAGGGAACATTTTATTACTAAACATATTCAAATACTAAATGGTTTCTTTTAGTGTTATGTAGCGTTCAAGAGAGAAAGGAAAGTCGAACATAGCTTGATAGTAAAGATGATTCTCTCGGACATCCAAGAAGATCTGTGCTTATTAAGCGGCATTTGGTATAAGCGGTGTTTGCTATAGTGGCGTTTGCTTTACGGATCTGTCTTGTTTGTAAACAAACACCGCTATCTACTCTCATTTAAGGCCGGGAGACATTGACATAACTTCCCCTCCAACAAGGGCACGTTAACCTATATTGCAGAGAGAGAGAGAGAGAAGAGAGAGACGAGAGAGAGAGAGAGAGAGAGAGAGTGGTGAAAGCATACTTGTAAAGCATTTTTAATAAGACTAACATTAATTAAATTAATGAAACTACGAAGGTAGATGGAAAAATACGTAGATAAAATATTAAGATGACAAATTGCATAGATAAATAGGTAGATAAGACATTAAATAAATGAATTAAATAGACAAAGAGATAGATAAAACATTAAAGAAACTAATTTTATATATACATATATATACATATATATGTATATATATATATATATATATATATGCATACATACACACACATATATATATAATAAATATATATATATATAATATATATACATTGATAAATAGAAAGATGAACAAAACATTAATGAAACGTGATAGATGGATATATATATACTATATATATATATATAGATAGATAGATAGATAGATAAGATAGATAGATAGATAGATAGAT
>NC_090743.1:26677403-26689903 GCF_036898095.1 Palaemon carinicauda
CAGGGAAAAACAGCCCAGCGAGGAAAGGAAATAAGGAAATAAATAAATGTTTTGGTATAATTATCTGAGTTAAAAGCTTCATCCCATCCGCATCATCATTATAATGACAGTAAAATCAATATCACTGAAGCAAAATGTTTACCGTCCCAAAACGGGTTGTCATAAATTATCATTAATAAAAGCAATATTATGATAACTAAATTATTTATACCGTTAATATAATGTATAATACCAAGAATGGCATCACCAGCATGAACTATTCCATTAAAATTAAATAAAAAATATATTAAAAATTATAAAAATCATAATCTTCTTCCTAAATATAACAACTACCAGCAACAGAAGCATCACCTTCATTTACATGATAAATATCTTCATCAATGCCAAACTACCATCACCAAAAGGAAAATAAATACCTTCATCAACACCAAACTGACACCATAAAAAAACCAAAACCTTCATCAACACCAAACTAACACCATAAAAAGAAAAATAAATACATTCATCAACATCAAACAGTCATCTAAAAAAAAAAAAAAAAAAAAAAAAAAACTTTCAACACCAAACTGCCATTATAAAAAGAAAAATAAATACCTTCATCAACATCAAACAGTCATCTTAAAAAACAAATACCTTCATCAACATCAAACTGACACCATAAAAAGAAAAATAAATACCTTCATTAATACCAAATAGTCATCTTAAAAAACCAAATACCTTCATCAACACCAAACAGCCACTATAAAAATAAAAATAAATACCTTCATCAATATCAAACTGTCATCTTAAAAAATAAATACCTTCATCAACACCAAACAGCCACTATAAAAATAAAAATAAATACCTTCATCAATATCAAACTGCCATCTTGAAAAAATAAATACCTTCATCAACACCGAACTGCCATCATCAAAAGAAAAATAGCCACTACCTACATCACAAACATCACCACTAACAAAAAAAAAAAAAGAGGAACATTTTTCAGATCCTTATGTCCCCCGAGTGGCCCCTGGGGTAACGTGGTCCACCTAAAATACCAAGGTTAATCCGCTGACGTTCAACACGTATGCGCACGCGCAGGCACATACACAAAGAAAACGCAATACATGCAAGTTTAACCCATATAATACCTAATTACACATACATGCACACATACGAGTACACGTAGAATACACATATATATATATATATATATATATATATATTCTTTTTCATTTCTCTTTCCATCCCCTTATTTATATATTTACCAGCTTCTATTTAGCCGCAAGAAGAGAACTTATAACTTAAAAAGGAAACAAACAAAAGAGAATTACCAAATTAAAAAGGACAAATAACCCGAAAAGAAAATATTCTCTCAATTTATACAAATTGATCCGCCTAATCATTAAAAGAATCTTTCTCCATTTAGGAAATTTATGAAAATTTATCAATATTTTATGTGCTTTGGGGAAGAGGTATGTCCGATTATGTATAAATTAATAAATTGAAATTACATAAACAAAAACATTACATTCTCGAACATGTCGTCAAGTTACCGTTTGAGTGATATATCTATCTGCTTATCAAAAAACATAAATATACACACGCACACACACACACACACACACATATATATATATATATATATATAATATACATATATGTATATACATATATATACATTATATATATATATATATATATAAATATATATATACATATATATATATATATATATATATACTGCTGAAACAGTATGGTATTTGAGCTAGAATAGTATTGTATTTGAGCTAGAATAGTAGTATGCGTGAGCTAAAACAGTACTGTATTTGAACTAGAACAGTATTGTATTTGAGCTAAAATAGTAATATGCGTGAGCTAAAACAATACCTGTACTGTATTTGAGCTAAAACACTAATATGCGTGAGCTAAAACAGTACTGTATTTGAGCTAGAACAGTATTGTATTTGAGCTAAAAGAGTAACGTGTGTGAGCTAGAACAATAATGCATTTGATCTAAATAAGTATTATATTTGAGCTAAAACAGTACTGTGTGAGCTAAAACAGTACTTTATATGAGATAATTCAGTATTGTACTTGAGCTAAAACTGTACTGTATTTGAGCTACAACATTATTGTATTTGAGCTAGAACAGTAATGTGTGAGGTGAAACAGTACAGTATGTGAACGACATAAATACTTTATATAAACTAAAACAGTAATGTATATCAGCTAATACAGTTTACAGTCTGCATATGAGCTAAAACAGTATCAAATATGTGCTAAAACAGGAAGTAATCTGAAAATTGCACCCTCCACAATCCGTAAGTAATCTGGGAATTTTATCCGTAACAGGTTAACTCAGGTTAAACCAATAAGAGGAACAAATTTGATCTAAAAAAGAATTCAAGATTTTTCAGCGTTTCCGTTAACCCAATTTCCCAGGAAAAACACAAGATCTTTGGGGGGAAATAAACAACTTCTTTTAGCCGATGCAACCCAAAGTTAAATCGATCAAACTGAGCGAAACATTTCTTAGCCCAGTAAAGCTTTTTAAAGCTTTTCCTCTTACCGAGAAGATTGGTAATTTGATTTCACTGAAGATGGCGTAGTGGTCGTCGAATATGCCAAGAGGGATGCCAATATTACGGGCAGTTTTCCTTTGTTGGTGAGAAGTTTACATATTTGATTTTATTGAAAATTCTAGAGCATTCATCGAGTATGTCGCCGACGCTCTCTCTCTCTCTCTCTCTCTCTCTCTCTCTCTCTCGGAGACGTAATGGGCAAAGACCAAAAACCTTTATTGGAAACCATTCCCTTTATGTGATGATCATGGTTACTGATCCTCTATGACAATAGACACGGATAAAGAAAAAGAGAAAGGATAAAAGAAAATAAATTAAGGGATAGAGAAAAAGAGAAAATCTGAAATGAAAT
Organism: Palaemon carinicauda; assembly: GCF_036898095.1. NCBI lineage: Eukaryota > Metazoa > Arthropoda > Malacostraca > Decapoda > Palaemonidae > Palaemon > Palaemon carinicauda. The sequence goes on from NC_090743.1 coordinate 26,680,320, forward strand.
AAATAATGGATAAAGGAATAGAGAAAAGTAGAAATAAAATAAATTAATGGCTAAAAGAAAAGGGAAAAGCTATTATAAAACAAATTAATGGATGCAAGAATAGATAAAGGCTAAAATAAACTCTATTAATAGATACAAGAAAATATAAAGGTTGAACTGCAATAAATTATTGGATAGAGAAAAAGATAAAGACTGAAATAAAACAAATTAATGGCTACAGGAAAAGAAAAAGGCTGAAATAGAACAAATTCACGGATACAGGAGAAGAGAAAAGCTGAAATAAATTAATTAAAATAAACTTGAAAATTGTAACCAATAAGAATCATCCTTGAGAAGAAAATAGAAATAATTTACGAAAATCAATTATTTTTTCGTTTAATTTGTGTAAATAAGACATTATTCAAGCGATACATTTCAAACTCGTTCTGGAAATTAATTAAATTATCCAGACAAATTAGTGTGAGAGAGAGAGAGAGAGAGAGAGAGAGAGAGAGAGAGAGAGAGCTAAAGTAGTTCAACCTGCTAGTTTTAGTACGTGTTGGTAGAGAGAGAGAGAGAGAGAGAGAGAGAGAGAGAGAGAGCTAAAGTGGTTCAACCTGCTAGTTTGAGTACGTGTTGGTAAGAGAGAGAGAGAGAGAGAGAGAGAGAGAGAGAGAGAGAGCAAACTAAAGTGGTTCAAAAATGCTTGTTTGAGTATGTCTTAGTAATACGGAGAGAGAGAGAGAGAGAGAGAGAGAGAGAGAGAGAGAGAGAGAGCGTGCTAAAGTGGTTCAATCTCCTAGTTTGAGTACGTGTTGATAATACGTACCCTTCTGTCTTTGAAAAAAATTGGTGTCTTGTGATTTAATGCATCTACACGACCCTGCTGACACCGTTCTCTTAGCCAGATTCTTAAAGAGTATTGACCAAGTACTTTAAGATATTGATAAAAAGATCAAAACTAATTTAACTTGTTTAAAGATTAATGAATTAATAAATCATTTATAAAGCTTAGGGTAAAATATGTTAATGAATTACAAGTCAATTTTCCCATACCCAAAATTCCAAGGACTTCTATCTAAGGATCAAAACTAATTTGATATGTTTAAAAATAGATAAATAAATAAATTATTAATAAAGCTTAACGCAAAATATGAATTCCAGCATACATGTTTATTTAGATTTAATCAATATTTCACTGTTCTTGCTCATTAATATCAATAAGTTTTATAATAAATATTTTGGTTTGCAATATTCAAACAATGTGCTTAAAAAGTCAACATCTCTGTAATCCTTTCGAAAATAAATAAAAAAAATCTGTACACTTATGAGAAAAACAAAAATTACTTCAGAAACGCTCTTGTAATTAATCAACATTTCATTGACAAATAAACCATACCTTAAAACTTAAATTTTTTTAAATTAACTACCTCAATGCTTTATAACATATTTGGTAATTTAAATTTCTTGAAATTCCACCATGCTGCAACTAGATGTTAAAAATCTTATAAGCAAGGGGTTCCCAACCTGGGGTCCATGTACCCCCAGTGGTATATTTTTACTCATAAAGGGTACAGTACATTAGATCTGAAAGAATAGCCAGTACTGCGCAATACCCGAGGTAATCTGCTACGAGATTGAATTTTAAAATTATATCACAATATCAATTCCTTTGTTTTTCTAAATTACAGCCAGATATTTGCTCAGACAGCCTCTATAACGTTTACAACGCTCCCAGAAGGCTAAAATCAGTGCCAGATCTTTGCTCACACAGCATACTGAAATCTATAAAAATGCCCAAGGGGCACACACTGTTAAAAAATATAAAACAGTAATTTTAATCGGATAATCTCCGTAAAATTATACTGTTCTCAGCCGCATTTCAATAAAATACAAGTGACCGTAATTTTACCTTACTTTGTTGTTATTTTTTACGTGTTGGTGACCGTAATATTACTCCTTTACGCCAATATACCAGTTTTTAAAACGGAAAATGCCTGGCAAAATCTATTTCAGGATTTTTACCGCTTTTTACGGCATACTTTTTTAGCAATGCAGAAGAACAAAAAGGTTGGGTACCACCGTTCTAAACCCTCAAAGCAAAGTCAAAGATATGATGAGCCTCAGATATTGAATTACCAGAGCAAAATAAAGTAAATGAGGCTGGATAAAAGGATGGAATTTCGAACCTATCTCTAATTACATTTCATTCAAAGTGCACACCTGGATTGTGGAATCCGAGACTACTTTAGTTCAAGCGTCGATATTCTCTCGAAAACTTTACTCAAATTGATGTTTTAGTTTTCGGCCAATTAACCAGAACATTTGCATTTTCCGCTCAAAGACAACTGATTGATCTAGAGAGAGAGAGAGAGAGAGAGAGAGAGAGAGAGAGAGAGAGAGAGAGGTACTTTCTTTTTACTTGCTCACGCCCTTCTATTTATTATGGGAAAATTTTCTAACATTTGTATTACTACTACTATGTTTATTGTTAATATCACAAATGTTATTACCATTATCAATATAGTTGATGAAATTGTACTTTATTCCCGTTTTAAATATATATATATATACACACACACACACACATATATATATATATATATATACAGTACATATATTCACACACACACACACACACACATATATATATATATATATACACATATATATATGCATATATATACACACGACATATATATATATATATATATGTATATATATATATATATATAATGACAGTATGTGGAAAAAGAGGAAGAAGGGAATTATAATAAATAAATAAATATATATGTATAAATATATATATATATATATATACATATATATATATATATATATATATGATAAATTTTGCACATTTAGAAGTGTTTTTCATATTCATATAAGCCATATATTATACTCCTCCTAATATTTGCATTCTCTACCTCGGGATCAGAGACCCAAGGGGAATAAACTGAAAGATAATTAATTGAATATATATAAATATATATATATATATATATATATATATATGCACATGCACGCTTATATTTAATGTGTGCCTTTTAGTGAGCCAGTGGTAAATACTATCCCCTAAATAATGAAAGGCAAATAAAATTTTCCTTCGAAATAGAAAACTGTGACCTCTGACCACTCGGCTTAGTCAAACATCCAACGAAATTCATTAACAGGCAACGCGAATGGAAGTCCAATTTGCCATACGCGTAATATATGGGATTCCTAATCCGGTTGTAAAATGGCCCAGGTCCATATTCGGCGTTTTTTTTTTTTTTTTTTTTTTTAATAACATTTCCTACATAGGACAAAAGGGTTTTATTCCCAGCCACTGTCATGGCCTTATTGATAACGTCCCTGCCTGGTGATCGTCAGATGGGGGTTTGAGTCCCGTTCAGACTCGTTAGTTCCTTTAGTGTCTGTAACTTTACCATCCTTGCAAGCTAAGGATGTGGGGTTTGGGGGAACCTATTGCTCTACCTGCTGAGTCATCAGCACGCATTACCTGGTCCTCCTTGGTCCTAGCTTGGGTGGAGAGTTAGGCTAGGGCACTGCTCATATGATATATGGTCACACTCTAGGGCATTGTCATGCTTGATAGGGCAATGTCACTGTCCCTTGACTCTGTCATTCATGAGCGGCCTTTAAACCTTTAAACTGCTATTCTTCAACCATCCCTGTGGATTACCACAATTTCCGTTTAGTTATATTGATTATATAATTCCTAAAATAACCGTTCGTTTATATGGAAAAAAAGTAATCATTAACTTAGATTTAAGAAGACGACATTCATATATTTTAATTACAATTCATAAAACAACCGTCCCTTTATATATATATATATATATATATATATACATAAAACCATTGCATTAGATTTATAAAACCATATCCTTCAGTTACAATTTTCAAATCAAACACCTTTGTGTATAATGGATACAGAGAAAAGATTTATTCCATCCTGTTATAATAAATTCCTAAAAAGCCGGTCCCTTACATTACTGTGAATTTATACTAATTACCAACATTCACTGGTCACATAATCCAAATTCCTAAATCAATAAATCCTGTCAACTCTACATAATCAAAATTCCCAAATCAATAATTCCGGTCAAATCTAAATAATCAAAATTTCTAAATCAAATCTAAATAATGAAAATTCCAAAATCAATAATTCCTTCAAAATTGAAAAACCAAAATTTCAAAATCAACCATTCCAGTCAAAACAAAATAATAAGAATTCCTGAATCAAAATTTCCGCCAGATGTAAATAATCGGAATTCCTAAATAAAAAAATCCCTTTAAATCTAAATAAACAATTCTCGTCAAACATTTCAATCCAAAATTCCTCAATTCCCATCCGGTTATAATGACCATGACTCCTACATTTGAAAATTGATGGCTAATTATCTACGTTCGGCTCGGGAGACAAATGACCTTGTCTGTCTAATGACTGATGACTAATGAAGGCCAGACACATTCATTTTTAAACTGAACGCCACCCCCCCCCCCTTTCAATACCCCCTTCCCCAAGCCCAATCCCCAAAGAAGAAACTTTCCCTCAATTGGGATTAAACCTTTTCCACAGAGAGATTAGGCACAAAGACTCTTCAAGTTTGTTAATGTAATGCCGAATACGTAATCAGAGAGAGAGAGAGAGAGAGAGAGAGAGAGAGAGAGAGAGAGAAATTTTCTCCCTTATAGATCACAGTTTAACAAAGGTTATTGCCTAAGATTCCTTAATATGTCAACTTTACGTACAGAGAGAGAGAGAGAGAGAGAGAGAGAGAGAGAGAGAGAGAGAGAGAATAATAAAATTTCCTACATTATAAATCACAGTTTAATGAAGGTTATTGTTTAAGATTTCTTAATGTGTCAACCTGATTATCTATGGGAATGTTCGTTGTTATACAATAAAATCAGGAACGAATTGCCAGACATTTCAAGACGTATATCTTTACTTTACTTTCATCTTCACTAATCTCAAATCCTCATCAGAGATAGACGACGCTAAGTAATTATAATCTTTGATATAACAGCATCACAATTCTCCCTGTGAGAAACCGTTAGAGAATTCTACGAAAGATATTAAATAAGATAACTTCTTCTAAGATTCTTGTGTCTGTGTACATGTGTATGTTAGTGTATGTTGGAAGAATATCTAGATACTAGAGCCAAGGAATCAATCGACGTATAAAACACCCTAGGGATGACATAGTAACCATTTAAAATTGTGATTTACGAGACAGAAACTGAGAAACACTACTTCTAAAGGGGACATTATTTCTCTTATATCATGACATCCGATCACAGTTCAAAAGGTCGCAAAGAATTATGAGGGAGAGGTGCTCGTTACAAAACGCTGGAAGATAACTTATGCAATGAGTTTCTATTGAATATTTCATAGTTGTTTTACTAGATCAAATGACATATCAGCACCCGATCTTTGAAATTTTACAAATAATTTGCAATAAATCTTTACACCTGGTTCCTTGGATATAGGCTAGTTGCATTCTTCTTGTATTTGTATTCTTATCAGTTAGAGCTTCTTTATGAAGTATTTAGATTTTTAACTTTTGAAAAAAAATCATGGGTTCACTATATATAATAATAATAATAATAATAATAATAATAATAATAATAATAATAATAATAATAATAATAATAACAACAACAATAACAACTAGATAGCAACTTAGTTGAGCGAAGACCTCCTTAACATGTATTAATTTGCGTGGATTTTCATACACTGTGACAACGATGTCCAAACTTATGGCTGATTACGTGAATTGGACATTTTGCTTGACCGTGACCTTGAACTTCCAAAATTTAATAACTTCCAGCTTTTTACATAATAGTTGATCCCTGCAAGTTTCATTACTCTACGATTAAAATTGTGGCCAGGAACCTGTTCACAAACAAACACACACACAAACAGGGGGTAAAACCAAACCTCCTTCCAACTTCCTTGGCGGAAGTCATAATAATAATAATAATAATAATAATAATAATAATAATAATAATAATAATAATAATAACAATAACAACAACAGTTTAGTAGATTAACAAAAAGGAAAAATAAGAGTGTTGCAAAACGCCTTATGGGTTCACAGTCTCTGCATATGATATCATTCTTTCAAAATGCATCAACATGACTCGCCTCTTGATCAAATATTTCATCAAACCTGTTAAATATTTAAAAAGACTTTGAACAGGCACCAATGTACTTTCTTCACTCCAATATTAAATGGGGATGATGATTGACACACGATTCAAATAAACCCAAGAAGTAAAGGTCTATAAAAGCTAACAGAGAGAGAGAGAGGAGAGAGAGAGAGAGAGAGAGAGAGAGAGAATTTCCTTCTTTGTAGATCAGATTAATGAGATTTATTGTTGTTCAACATTCTCTAATGTTTCTAACTGATTGTGTAGAGAGAGAGAGAGAGAGAGAGAGAGAGAGAGAGAGAGAGAGAGAGGGGGGGGGGGGGTTTCACGTGATACTACTCGAATTCCATGTGCAGTAAATGTTTAAGAATTTTTCAATGGATTCTAATAAAAAAATCCTCGAAAGGTTATTTTTGGTTATCACTTGGGCCAAGGACATGAATCTACAACATTGGCAAATTGGTGACCTGGTGACATTGAAACAATAGATTGTTTATTTTCCCACTCATTCCTAAATATACATTTGGACCCCAATGCAGTCTCATCCGAGCCAAAATACCATAGTTTAAACGAACCTGCATCTGGACTACAGAAACAAAACGTTTGAAGAATGTCTTGTCATTTTCAAAGATTTCGCTCAATTTTCCTGATTTTTTAAGAATTATATCTGGAAGGGGAATGGCGGCCCGAATTTGAAAAAAAAAATATGAATCGACATTACTCAGGAGGCATTGTTTGGTTTAAAGCTATCCATTGGTTCTTGAGATGAAGTTCAAAACGTGAATGGGTAAGACAGACATGCATACATCCTAACATACAAAAAGTCAACTGCCAATCTTCGGTAAGAAAAGCTTAAATGTTTTCAGTCCAGATGAGCTAAAACCATTACACCAATAAAGACAGATATTCCAACAACAAAGACCACTTGCATAGTAAAAGTACGGGTGTATAAAAAGGGAGTGAAATTCATATTTCGATTAATATTGATAACTGACTGCAATCTTCAGGAAACAGGATGGAGAATTTGAAAATTATCTCTCAAGAAAATATTCTTAATTGGGAAAATGCATTATATATCGTCACAGGAATTGGAGGAGCAAGTTCTGGACATAATGGAATGAAGACAAAAATAAAATCATATGATTCACTATAATCTTAAAACAATGAGCGCTTCTTTTATAAAGAAATCAATATAGGTATGCATGTATGTATGTATGTATGTATATATGTATGTATGTAAGCAAGAATTATTCTATTAGGCATATTTCAAGTATGAAAGAGTACGTACCACAAAATAAAAACTTATGTTAAAATTATTCATCATAATGGAGTTTCCCATAGTTTTAATGGATAAAACCAAATTTGTGACTAAAATCATGCAAAACGTATGATGCTGCTACTACTACTACTACTACTACTACTACTACTACTACTACTACTACTACTACTACTACTACTACAATTAACAACTAAATATACAAATAACAAAACTTCTTCCAATAAAGAAATGTCCATCTGAAGTCTTTTTATTTTGTTCGATACCAGGAAAATATATATCGAGAACTGGTTTCTATTAATTTTCTTTTACATTAGTATAAAACGTCATATTTATTAAAAAAAGTAAAATGTAGAACGCATAACAACAAATGACTAAATATTTATCCAAATTCCACTTCTAATGAAATCCCACTCTCTTGTAACGCCGTAAAAACATAAACAATCCATCAATGCCACATTATATCAAGTATGTTTTCTCCTCTTAAGAGCTATTGGAGCTGAGTGTTGTTCATAGAAGATATATGTTGCCATCCAGAAGGGCAAGATTAATTACACAAATACGTCATCTGTATGATGAAACAGCTGCTCCAGTTCCCAGACCAACTTTCTAGGATACGCCGGGAGAGTTATTATAGTGAAAGATGGAGAGCTGCGACCGTGGAGTTATACGGGGTGAAATTTATGGAGAAAGATTTGATAATATATGTGACTATTACGTAGCTTAGAGTAGATGATTTGTTAACCATTTTCAATTCATTCTCGCGTCACTTAAGTAGGTGTCAATGATAATTTATTAGGAATAATAATAAAGTTAATCACTAGAAATAAGCCGACTGCAAGATATCCAATAACATATGATAAATGTAAATCAATATTAAAATAATTGATAACTATAGTTTTAATTTTTACTCCGTTATCATGACTTTGTAAAACTACTTTCCTTTGGTTTACTTAAAACTATATTGACATTTTTTTCCTAAATTTCCGGAAACAAATAATGATGAATCTGCTTTAGAAAAGAAATAGAAGTAAAATCGTTCTTGATAATGCACCAAGAAATTCATACTACCGTATAATGTTTTGCACAATATGAAATTCAATTTCCAGTATTAGCTTTATCAACCACTTAACACTAAACCACCATTTGCTTCAGATATCTATCACCTTCAATCCACTTTGGTATACCACATTTCCTCTTACACTCGGTCTTCAAATGAAGTCGTTCAAACACTTATTCCAATAAAAAATGAGGTAGATTTTCAGGGATCATTTATTGATCAAGGGCAAGAAGCGAAAAAAGAATCGAATTAGAGAGGAAACGTGGAAGAAAATTGTCGGTCAATATAAAGCCAAAGGAATTTAGTCTTAACGCCTTTGACACTAAAACCCAAAGTCGTTTAAAATGGAATTTCAATTGACTTCTAGTTCAAGTATGGAACGGAGCTCGGCACGAGATTGACCAATCAGAACCCAGGATGACTTCCACTTTCATTTTGATTGGCTCATCTCAGTCCCGGATAAGGCAACATGATTTCAACAAATCCAGCCATTCCCACATTTTATTGTTTGTTCAATTTAGGGGATTAAATTCTTTTAGCGGACCTTTATTTACCTTCTCTTCCAGAATGTGACTTTTATTCGACTTTCCCTTTGCCAAATTTGGTCGTTTTTATCTAATTTAAGAAGAATCAAGTGTTTTATAATGATGATTTTATCAAATATTGAAACCGGTTTGTAAATCAGATAAAATGATTATTAAAACAAATTGTGATATATATTATATATATATATGTATATATATATATATATATATATATATATATATATATATATATATATATATATATATATATATATATATATATATATATAACAAATGCAGCCGTTTCTAGTCCACTGCAGAAGAAAGGCCACAGACATGTCCTTATTTATGTCTGGGATTTGGAGATTTCATCACCAAGCTGCCCATTGCAGATTGGTGATGGTTGGAGATTTTAGTCTGATCACCCACAGCAAACCAACCTAGTATGGGTGGCAGAGACTAGTACAATTTGCTGATCACTGCGATACACAAACCCTTTCACCACGTTAAGGTATCCCCACTCAGAAAGGAGTTTTATATATAGATATAGATATATATATAGATATAGATATATATATATATA
>NC_090743.1:26694903-26697403 GCF_036898095.1 Palaemon carinicauda
GAACTTTCAGAACCATTATATAAAGACTATATATATATATAATGATATAAATAAATTCAAATCCTGCTCTCTAAGTTGAGAGAATTTTCAGAATTGTTAATTGTGAATTTGATATCTAGAATTAAAAGATTAAAAACCATGTACAATCAATTAGTTAAATTCTAGTAAATTACAATAAAAATAAGAATATTTATGCTCCCTAGTATAGTTTTCTTGTTATTACCTTCGTGAAACTAACCTAACGCAATACTTACGTGGTAACACATTCAAAAGTACTCATGTGATTACCGTTATCTATATAAGAAAAAGTAATCTCCAAACCACAGTTAATTGTCACTTGAATAAGGGGATTGGTGTATCATGAAATTTCTAAGGAATAAACTAACAGAAATGAGTTATGCTAAGTTCCTTTGACAATAGAAAAAAAAATAAATAATAATAATAATAATAATAATAATAATAATAATAATAATAATACTAATAATAATAATATGGTATACAATGCATTTAGCAATACGATAAACGTCTTTCCAATGTTCAGGAAGAAAATAATTCCCGACTTGAAATCTATTTGATTCTCTCTAGTCTCTATTGATTCCTGGAGACTTCCAAGGAGACCCTAAGGTTCCTACCCAATTTATGCTGTGGATATTAACTAATAAAAATGTCCATTCAAAGACTGGGGCTAATGAAAACGTAGGAAATTAAACTGTTGAGGAATTAAGTCCCTTAAGATCCGATCAAGTGTCTTAATGATTTAATGCAGCCACCGTCAGTAATTTGTTTGAATCCGAGAATTGAGAATCCAATTAGGGAAATGGTCTTCAATTAGGAGGGAATCATATTTTATATATTAAAGTATTCGGAGTATTAGATTACACATAGACATATACAGAAATACAGTCCCTCGTATCTATGTATGCTTTTATGTATGGTAATAGTCATAGAAATATCTGTTGAAGATGTAAGTAGAGATTACAATTTGAGTTGTGGTACAGAAGCGAATGTGTTATTGAGATACCAAGATTTGTAAGGTATATCTGGACCCGGGAAAGACCCCCCCCCCCCCCCCCCCATGAATAAATCAGACGACTCGTTGTGTCAAAGTATACAGAGAAATAAACCAGGTGCGACTAACAATTATAGGGGAGTAACATTTTTTAAAAGAAGGTTTTGGTTAAGATAGGAAGGAATATGATATCATTAATCATATTTTTCTTTTTTCTTATGTAACAATAGATAATCACAAGCCATTTTGAAAGCTGTAAAATACCATCTGACCTCGTTATAGAAAACAATGTTCTCGATTTATAACAAAAGAAATTTATTATATCTCTTATGTTTCCAGATAGGTTTTTAAAACCTTTTCCGGGTCTTCTTTATTTTAGAGAATTAAAGAGCGCATAAAATATCTATAAATCAGTACATCATGCAAATATCTGTTTTTACCTTTTCAATGTGGGAAAATCTAAATTTTTAAAATCATAACAATAACGGCTAGTATAAAAAACCATAAGAAGAAAAATAGGATGAAAAAAACTACTACTACCACTACTACTACTACTACTACTACTACTACTACTACTACTACTATAAGCCCTTGGTCTTACAGCTTGCTGCTTTGCCAACTAGGATTATATTTTAGCTGATAATAATAATAATAAAAATAATAATAATAATAATAATAATAATAATAATAAGAAGAAGAAGAAGAAGAAGAAGAAGAAGAAGAAGAAGAAGAAGAAGAAGAAGAAGAAGAAACATTATAAGTTAAAAATGTGATACAAAAAACATACAAAAGAAAAAAAAAATTCCCAAAAGAATATCTACCTTTGTGATAATTGGTTAGACCACGCATCTGGGCCAAAGTTCAAATTCCGGAGTTATCTTTTTTTCCACCCTCACGAGAGCACGAGAGGTAAAATAAATCACGAAAGGAAAGGAATAAAAATGCTATTGGGCATCGATTACTGATTCTATTATGCTACTTTTTTTTCCCCTTGACCCGGGGTATTGATGGAAAGATTATATACCACGAAATTGATATAGAGATATGAATCGTTAATTGGACAAAATACATATCTTTCGTTTTTAAAGGTTAAAAGGTCGCTCATCACTGGCAGCAGCAAGGGATAGTGATAATGTCCTAGAGACTGACCATATGTACATATGATCAGCGCCACAGCTCCCTCTTGTGACGGTGCAGAGAGAAGGTTGTGAACTCAAAGGCAGGATGCAATCAACTGAGTTAATTTATTATGGAACACTCTCCTTTATATACAAAACCTCAAGGCAACAGGAAATTACATGTTCGAGAAAATGACAATGTTACATAGGCGACACGCAGACATGTTTATTCTGGTTCTTTTTAGTGCGAGGGAAGAGCGAATATACAAGCATAATATATTCAAAAGGAATTATGTACAATTGTGTGACACATGGTTGGTACACTCTCAACCCAAGTTAGGACCAAGGAGTGCCAGGCATGGCTAATGATGAC